>NC_045426.1:532555317-532632817 GCF_902635505.1 Sarcophilus harrisii | reverse complement strand
AAAAATGAAAAAATTAAAATATACCAGCTCCAAAGTTAATCATGCAAAGCAGTGCTAAAATAACAACAGATATTTATTGGAAATTATCAAGAACGAGGCATCTTTTTCTCATCTAACTTAGCAAATTGTTGCACTTCTAATTTGATATATTCCAAACCATTTAAATTTAAAGTCTTTATTTTAAAATGTCTAGCTACAATGAAAGAGAAATAAATAAGACATTAATGAATTCCTATACCCAAAACAAACAGAGAATTTGCTATTTAAAAATAAAAAAAGTGAATCCTTTGGCAAAAAGATGTGAGTGCAAATAATCATCTCTTGATTTACCCATTTTATGTCAGCATATTTGTCTTCCAGGTTACCATAAAACAGGGTATCCTAGACAGATGATAAAGCAGCACAACTGTAGAATGATATAGATATGACTGGGCTTACAACAGGTAGTTTTATGTGGCAAAGTGGACTCGTGGTTTGGAGATAACAGGAAGCCTACAACACACAAAAGAGTTTTGATGTAATGAGGCTTCATAAGCACAATCAGAAGAAAGAGGTACAAGAACTAGAAGCTTTCTTGACAGATTTATCTGGCGGTTCTGTGTGTAAAGGCAGAGAAAATTTTCCAATAGCTCCATACTGCCTGTAAGATGAAATATAAAATCCTTTCCAAACTTGGCTCATTCCCAGCTTTCCAGTCTTTTTTGTTTTCACAACTCTCTGTCCACTGCCCCTGATGTCAGAATACCTACACAGTATTTAGCATCAATGGACATTGACCTCTGTGTTGTTTTTCCAATTAAACACTCCATTGCTCAACTTCAGGCATTTTCAGTTGCTGTCCTACATGCCTAAAATTGTCTTTCTTCTTTATCTATGCATCCTACATAAGTCTAGCTTTTCTTCAAGTCTCGGCTCAAGTCCCACTTCTGGTAAGAAGTCTTTTCTAATTCCTTTAATGCCAATGCCTTTCCTCTCTTGATTATGTCCATTTTAACAATTATAAATCTTGCTTGTACACAGTTGTTTGTGTGCTCTCTTCCCCATTAAATTGTGAATTGCTTGACAGCAGTGGGGAAGTGTGTGTTTTTGCCTTTTTTGGTGTCCCCATCACATAACATAATGCCTACTACACAGTCAGTGCTAAATGTTTGTGGCCTGACTGATATAATTGTAATGAACTCTTAGAAGTAAATACTTGGTCATACCAATCTTTTTATTTTCTTTTAAATCTGGGATCAAGTAAATCAGATCTATATATGTCACATATTTCTGGAATCAAACAATATATTCAAATTTTCTGACAGGCACTTATATTCACCCACTGAATAAATGAGTGTTTGTGTGTGTGTGTTTGTTTCTGAAGCCAGATAAGGAAGAGATCAGTGATTTAGTTACTTTAGGGTGCTCTCAGTTGCAGAAATTTTTTCAAACAATGAAGGTTAGCATCCCAGACCTAGAATACTTAATTTTTTTCATGTCATAGATCCTTCTGAAAGACTGGTGAAGCTTATGGACCTCCATATTCTCAGAATAATCTTTTTGAATACATAAAATAAAATACCAAAGGAAGGCAATCACAGTTAGCAACACATGTGGATATGATTACATAATCACACAAAATGTTGTCAAAACATCAAAAACAAACAAACAAATTCACAAACTAAAGTTAAGAACTCAGCAGTAGGATAGCTAAAGATCAGGCAAATGTTTAATCTGGAGTACCCAGTTCTAAAAAGCAAAGCCTCACAAATATACTCATTATCCAAAACCATATATTAATACATAATTAATGCTAAACATTTCTTGTAACATTTTTAAGTGAAAAAAGGGAAGGAAATATATGAAATAGATTTCTGATCATCAGATTTGTCTTAATATACACTGCAGGTAAGCTAATTTTTCTTCTATTTCTTTTCAAAATAAGTATGACATAATGGTAGGAAAATGGCACTATAATGACTAGAATTTAAATGAACCAAATCTAAAAAGACTATTTTAAGTACCTATAATACACTGAAACACATACTATTTTTTCATCTTCCTGTCACAATTACAATAGCCTTCAAGGAAGCTAAACACTTGTTCTACTATTGCTCTTATAAATTTACTTTTTATTGATTCTTTAGGTTACTTTTATGAGAATAATCTGTGTATGTGTGTCCCTGAACATTCTCACAATTCTTATTAGTATAAAATGTGACTGCTTGACATAATGATCTTGGGTTTGCTTTACTGTTTATTTAAAACAAAATATTTCTTTCAGTTTTAATGTACAGAATCACTAATTAAATAATGAAAATATTGCAAGGAGAAGAAATGTGTGTACATATACTCGTTTTAAAATTTAAAATTTTTATTTTATCAAATATCTCTCAATCACAGTTTAATTTGGTTCAGCCCTGGCAGCAATGATGAATGAATATTTGACACATTTGATGTAGAGAGACCACCAAAATAATTTCAGGTTGGTAAAATCAACAAAATGTATACTCTTAAATCTCTTATTTAGGACCAATGCTCTGAATATGCAAAATGTCAGATCAGAATTAGAAGTACTATTTAAACAGAGATGAGCAAATTAATTCTAAAAAGTTAAAAAATAACATACTGTTTGAAGCTTTTTTGGGGGGAGGGGGATGAAAATAGTTCTGATACATACTTCTTTGGAAAGTCAGGAAGATGAGGACAAAAAGAACTATAGTACATTGTCCCCCTTTTAAAGTAGATACTCTTAGTTCATGAATATTGTGTAGCATCAAGAACACCTTTTTAGAAAAAACACTTCAAAAATTAATAAATTAATATTGGAAAATTTAACTTCATTTAATGAAACTAAAAGGCTAGTTCTAATTCTTTGGCCAAAAATTTTAAAATAACAAATTCTAACAGATGTCTATGCTACTTTGTTGCAGTGGTAAAACTTGGAAATAAAATGCTGCTGATACCTATTTTCTTTTTATTGAATTAGCAACAGGATGAATTCTGAAGTAAAGAGTGACATATACTGTCTTCTCTGGCTAAATTCCTGCTTTGAGTCTAGCCCACCTACCTGTGACCTAGTTCAACCAATTTATTATTTTTTATTTATTTTCTCTCCCTTCTCCAATTTCTTGCTCTGGGAACAGGAGTTAAATAAGCACTGCCATTCCTGGAAGAGGACATGCCAACTGCTTGTCTGATGACTCTAATATCAAAGTGATTTCCCAATCAAGACACACATCCTTGACCTCTCCTGGAGCTGCAGGTGACTCTAGATTTAGATACCATGCCTTAGCTGCAGTTTTATCCTAGAACGTTTTATTTTCTGAGGTCTCCACACACTGAAATATCCACTAGCAATGCTGATCACTGATGAGTTCCTCCAGGACCCTCCATTCTGGTGAGGGAACACAAGCTGATAAATAATTCTCCTCCTGATTCTGTTTTTAACTTTTTAGTTTCACTTCTGATGCCCTAGCCAGGAACATTCCAAAGCCTAGAAGCTTTTTAGCTCCTTCTATTTGCTTTCCCCCATTAGAATATACATTTCTTGAAGACTTTTTATTGTTTTTATTTATATCCCCCAAATTGAGCTCAGTGCGCAACACTTATAGGCAGTTAATAAATGCTTATTAACTGGTCTTGTCACGGCTGTGTGTGTGCATTTAGTCATTTTTCAGTAGTGCTCAATTCTTCACAATCTCAGTGAGTTTTTCTTGGCAAATATACTGGAGTAGTTTGCCATTTCCTGTTCCATCTCATTTTACAAATGAGGCAGCTAAGGTAAACAGGGTTAAGTGACTTCCACACTTAGTATGTCTGAGACTACATATGAATCCAGGAAGAGGAGTCTTCTTGACTCAAGGCCCAGTACTATATCCCTTGCACTATTTAATATATACTCATTTCCCATTTTACAAAGTAGTCTTCTAAAGCTCTGGATAGGTTGAAGTCATCTGGTCCAAATGACTTTATATAGCAGAAACATGTTTATAAAGAGATGAGACAGAGAAACATACACATGGGCAGAGGAAAACAGGGTAATTCTATGAAGAACTAAGATAGGATCCTTCAGATTAAATCTTTACTTATTATGAAAACATCTTTACAATAATCAGCAATACTATTTTAGCTATAATTTAAACCATGCCTCAATGATGACATGGAAAGTGAGGCTTATGGAACCTTGAGGATGGATCAGACCAACTTTTTACTATAGGAGGGAAAGAGAGAGAGAGATTTCTTCTTTGGAACTTGGAGAATTTTGTTAAGAATTAGTTATTTAGAAATCCCTACTGCAATGGGTATGGTGTAGAAGAAGCCCAGATCAGCTGCATGGCCTGTTAGGTGCTACTCTTATCTTTGGGAAAAAATAAAAAAAGAAGAAGAAATAGAAGGAGCTGGAAAATATTAGGTTTGTCCAAACTAACTCATCATAAATGTAGTTGCTTCTGCTTCAGATTAAACCTCTATTAAAGAAATAATACTAGATATGATCTTCTAACTTACCCGGAGGCAATTTTTCAGTGTGCCTAAAATGCAGGAGTATGTATAGGCAATAAAAAACAATGATTGGTCCTGTTTCTGGAGGTAGCACAAGAGTCCTCTGAAAATCTCTTTCTGATTGGCTGCATATCTCGCTTGGGAGCTCCCAAAATTGCTGCTGCTTCCGTTGCCATTACTTAATCCTATCATTAGTGTTATATGCATGTGTGCTCAATGCCAGCCTCAATCTCCATATCACAATTCTCTTTACAAACTCCTAAATTGTCTTGGATTGGGAGAATATCTCACTTTGTACTGGCTCTGCCATTCTAGAATTTGATTTCAGATGTTACTTTAAAGTTATATAGAGGGGATTTTTGAAAGAACATGGCTAAGTGATTTGCCATCTTGGCTCTATTCTCAGAAATCCCCCAATGAAAAAAAGTCATTTCCTACTACCTTGAATAGAATACTTCCAAGTTCTCCCTCAGTCACTATCACTCAGTATTCACCTCTCCTCTTTTTGAGATCACTCTATTTACCATCTACCATCCAATCAAAACTTTGGTTAACTGCTGTCTATCAACTTCCAGAACATACCCTTCTTTCCTCAATTTATTCAGAGCCTCTTTCAGGGGAAAATTTTGCCTCTTATTTTACTGAAAAAATTGAGACTATTTGTTGAAAGCTCCCTTTTTTCCCCTCATCCTTATGTCACATCATACCAGTGGTTTTTATTGCTATCTCTTCCTCTGCCCTATCTCATATAGAGTTAGCCTTTTTGCTCAAATGTCCACATGCAAAAATAATCCCATTCCATCCCAACATTTCTAGCAGATTGCTCTTCTCACCTCCACTTTCTCATTTTCCTTCCATCTCTTCTTGATTACTAAATGCTTCTCTCCCGTCTATAAACATACTTGCATCTCCCTAATATTTAAAAAACCTTCCCTTAAATCATCCATCCATGTTAACTATATTTCTTCCTAAATTCCTTGAGAAGGTTGTCTACAATAAGTGCCTCTATTTCTTTCCTTAATATTTCTTCTTAACTCTTTTAACTTCTCTAACTTCCTAAGTCTCTACCTGTCTGGCTTTTGACCTCTGAATTATCAAATCTAACAGCCTTTTTTCAATCTTTATCCTCTGAAAAAATTCCAGCAGACGTTGCCTCTTTCAATCACCTGTTCTGGATACTAACTTTTCTGGGTTTTCCTCCTACAAATGATTACTCTTTCTTCATATCTCATTTGTTATATCAACATTTAGATCATACTTGTTAAGAATAAGTGTCTCTCTCTTACATGAACATATGCTGAATGAAGTGAGCAGATACAGGAAAACATTGTACACAGTTAACAAGATTAAGTGATGATCCACTATAACAGATTTAGCTCTTTTCAGCAATGCAGTGATCCAAAACAATTCCAATAGACTTGCATTTGCATCCAGAGAAAGAACTATGGAAATTCAATGTCGATCAAAACATAACATTTCCACGTTTTTTTGTTTGCATTTTTTCTCTCGGAGTTTTTCCCTTTTTGTTCTGATTTTTCTTTCACAGCGTGACTAATATGGAAATATGTTTAAAATAACTGTATACGTGTAACATCAGAATGCTTAGTCTTGGAGAAAGGGAAGGAAGAGAGAATAAAATTTGGAACTCAAAATCTTACAAATATTAATGTTAAAAACTATCTTCATGTGTAATTGGAAAAGTAAAATATTATTGTAATTTTTAAAAATCAAAATTGAAAGGTTAAAAAAAATAAAGACAGGGTTTTGTCTTTGGTTCTCTACTCATCTCTCTTTATACTGATTTATTTAGTGATCTCATCAAGTCCCATAAATTCAATGATCATTCCTATACTGATGATTCTCAAATCTACATATCCCACTTGTAATCTCTCTTCTGACCTGTAGTTTCACATCTTCAATTAGCTATTTAACATCTCAAAGTGAGTATCTTGTAGAAACTACACGTCTAAAACGGAATCATCTTCCCTTCCAAAAATCTTCACTTCAGAACTTCCATTATCTTCCAAGTCACTCAGACTCCAAACCAAGGTGTTAATCTACAACTTCTGATTCACTCTAAGCCTTCATATCAAACTTTTTTTTTTTGTGAGTCAACTGGGTTTAAGTGAGTTGTCTATGGTCACACAGCTAATAAGTCTAAGGCCAGATTTAAACTCGGGTCCTCCTGACCCTAGGGCCAGTGTTTTATCTACTGCACCATCTAGGTGCCCCTTCATATCAAACTTTTTGCCAAGGACTATAGATTTTATCTTCATATTTTTTTTTTTTTTTTTTTTTTTTTTGGTGAAAGTCTCCTGCTCTTATCTGATAGTTGGTAGATTTGTGGCAGTGAATAGAGTGCTGGGCGTGAATTCAAGAAGGTTTATCTTTCTGAATTCAAATCTGGCCTTAGAAAATTATTAGCTGTACGACCTTGAGCAAATCAATGAAGACGGTTTGCCTCAGTTTACTCATCTATAAAATGACCCTAAGAAGGAAATGGCAAAACATTACAATATTTTTGCCAAGAAAACCCCAAATGGGCTCATAAGAAGTTGGATATGACTGAAAGTACTGAGTCATAACTCATCTGCTACAGTAACCATTCTAGTACAGGCTCTCATCACCATGTACCTGGACTATTCTAACAACTTGCTGGTTTGTTTTTTCTACCTCAAATATCTCCTCTGGTTTAGTCCATTCTTCCCTTAACCGTCAATCAATCTTCCTAAAGCTCAATTAACTGTCACTTCTACTAACCTCTAGGATCAAATATAAAACCATCTGTTTGACCTGAAAGCTTTCCATATTTCATAATCTGATCCCTTCTTACTTACTTTTCCAGTCTTCTTATACCTTACTTCTACTCCCCAACCTCTCTGTTCAGTTCCCAGCCTCTTGACTGCTCATCACACAGACACTGTATATATAAATTCTGAACAGTCTTACTCTCTTATCTCATTCTCCATCTCCTTCATTGGAGCCTTAGTTTTCTTCAAATTTCAAATAAAATTCCACCTTCTCTAAGAAACATTTCATAGGACTCCCTAATTTTAATGCCTTCCCTGTGAGATAATCTCCAACTTATCTGATATATATATCTTGTTTGTAAATCATTATTTGAATGTTGTCTTCCCCATTAGACTGTGAGCTTTATGAGAACAGGGACTGTCTTTTGTATTTTATTTTTAATCATATCTGAAACATAGTAGATGTTTAATATGTGCTTGCTGACTTGCCTTGAAATAACCTTTAATACTTTAACAATTCTATCTAGGACAACAGGTTTAAGAAAAAACTATCCAAACAAGATTGATTACTGATTAAATAAATCACCAGGAACACAATTTAGTCTAATTTTTTTTCAAGTCTGGAATACATTTTATAGTAATCTGATTTGACTGTCAAATGAGGCAGAATGCACAAAATCATCTCACTATAAAAAATGATATTACTATATCATCTGCATGTATCGAAAGTATGGAAGAAATATATCATTTTAGATCGAAATTAAATGTTGCTGGAAATAATTTTTCTTTATATTGTTTGAAATTAAAAACATTAAATTGATCAATTAAGAATATTCTGTTCTGCTGTGTGTTTCAGAGCGTGTCTGTGTCCTAAGGCAATGAAATAATTTTTGTAATTGTAATAAAAAACCAAATTGTTGACTTTAACTTAAGAAAATTGTTGCCTGAATGACTGAATACTCTAGCAAAATAAAATAAATCCTTCTCTAAATTGTATTATACATAAGTTGAATTATGTACAGGTAGCTAAGCTTCATATAATGAAATATATACCTCTTTAATTTTTATTTTTATATGATCAGGGGGATAAAATTCACATATCTCTTTAGATCAAGAATCACATTAGAATATATTAGTGTCAATCATCAGATATGCTAGCATGAATTACCTAAGTTAATAAGTCACTGGTTTAGAATCCAGAAAGTTACTAGTCATTGCTCTTGTCTTCAACAGATTTTTTGTGTAGCCTTAAAACAAATCATCTAATTTAAAAGTAAACCAAACTACAACCCATCTCCTTTTACTGCCGAGGGAGGAGATGCTTTTAAAGCACAAAAAAAAAAAAAAAAAAAAAAAAAAAAAAAAAAAAAAAAAAAAAAAAAAAAAAAAAAAAAAAAGCAAATCAAATATCTATTATACATAAAATATTGAAAGATGTGGTAAATTCTTGTTAATTATATGGCTTCTCCTTGATTTTTAAGTACTTTGAGGTAGGGACCAATTCTAATCACTAACATATAACAACTACCACATATCTAATTCACTTAACTTATGTACCTATTATTTATTACCGAGCTCCTCAAAGGCAGATACAGTCTTTTGTAATTCTTTGGTATCCCAGCTCCTATTATAATGCTTGGCATGTAGCTCTTAAATGTTTAGTGACTAAACTGGGCAGTGAGCTTTTTATCAAGCTGCACATTTGTTTGGTATTCATCTCTTTATGATTCAATGAACAAAGTATTTATTAACTTTTTAAGAAGTAAAAAATACTGTAATAAGTGTTGGGGATAAAAAGAAAAAAGTAAGTTATCCCAGCTCTTAAGAGAGAATTCAAGAAAGAAAGCACAGAGAGATTTCATCTTAAAGTCAGATGAAAAGGTTCCATGGTTCTTAGAGTATAATGACAAAACAGATGGTAACACCTCTTCTTGAACATTATTTCCAAACGGTAAAAAAGCCTATAAATTTCTGGTATTGAACCATTTGACAATGACAAGAACTTTTAATGATGAGAATTTCCTTTTGTCTGTCTACAGCAGCTGTGATTATAGCACCTATAGCAGCAACTGCCAGGCTGAGGTTCCCTTCCGGGAGGATAGCTGAAGGTATCAAGCTAGAAATGCCACTATTCTCAAAGCTCTTGAGTTCAGGGTCATCCCCAGGTTGTTATCATTAGAGTTTGAGAGATGTCAGCATAGACTGACTGTTATGGGCCAGAACTCTGTACTTGAAACAAGGATTCTTACAAGATGTTAACTAAGTGGAATTGATAAGACAATGGTTATCTAGTTTAGCAAGGTGATTAATAGTTCTCTAGTTCAGTATGATTAAATTAATCTTACAACAAATAATGGTTCCCTAGTGACATAATGATTGGCTGTTACTCAGGATATTGCATATAAACTGGGACAAACTCAGGCAGAGACAGATTTGGAGGGGCTCAGAGACAGACTCAGAAGTAGACTGAAACAGACTGAGGGAAGACAGTGGCTGGAGGCTGGAGCACAAGCCCTCGCACTGAGACAGACTTCAAGACAGAAACCGTCGTGGTGCTCCTCTTGCTTCTCCCACAGAAACCAAGACACATTCTGGAGGACCTCAAGAAAGCTAGGCCAGGCTCCAGGCAAGGAAACAAGACTGTGAAGGAGATAATAAAATATTTGGACTTTATCCCTGGCTATTCTCGTGGTGATTATGCTATTAAAACGAAGACTGGTCCAGAGACCTCCAGAAAACCAACCAGAACACTACAACTGACAAAGGAACTTTCTGTCTCTTTTCTCCCTCAGAATAATATTGTGCAGTTTCAGTTAGGTTGCCCTCTCTCCACCCCTGAACCACAACACTTTTCACAGAGTTGCCTCTCTGAAGAGAGCTACAAAAAGACTGAAGACCCATAAAAGAGACTGCACTCATCTGCCTGCTATTGGCAGTTGTTAGGAACAGAAAGTTTTGTCTGTGCATGACAAATTTTATGGCCCTTTGCTGTGCTAAAATTCCTTCTTTTCCCCTGACGCTGATCTTCAATTTTCTTTCTTCTTCAATTTCTTGCACACTGAGGATCTTATTAACAAATCTTATGCCACTGAAGATCAAATTCTATTCCACTAAAGTGGAAAAAATAATAGAGTCAAAGAAATTGACAGAAAAAAAATAACAAAAGTTCAGTCTCGTTTGCTATCCTCTTTCATTTTTTTGTATCTTAAAATTTCTGTATTTGTAAAAGACCACAATCAATATTTTTATTAATTATATAGCTGTTTTGCTATTGCCAGAGAAAAGGTTCTAAGTATATATGCATATGTATATATCTATATGTACATAAACATTCCAAGATAAAGACAACCCGAAAAAAATAGAACTTTTTTTTATTATATGGGAATACTTAAATTATTTTTATATTTTACACTGTCTGATCCTGGTCCCTAGCCAAATAAAAATTATTAAATGATATTTTTCTCTCACAGAAAACTTCATGTTAACATTAATTTTAAACTATATTATAAATAGTAAGATTTTAAGTGATGGTTAAAGAAGGAAAAATCAGAATGGAAAAAATTCTTTTATTATGAAGCCTGAAAGAAAATTTTATAAGTTTGGAGGTAGAGGAAGTATTAGAGAAAAAAAAAAGTTTCCCTTCATTTTAAGTTTCAATTTATGAGAAGCTTTTTATGTTTCAGAATGATATGGAAAAATATGTTGAGGCCGCCATCATCTTTCGCGCTGACTCTTTTTTTATTTTTTTTATTTTATTTTATTATTTTTTTATTTAATAGCCTTTTATTTACAGGATATATACATGGGTAACTTTACAGCATTAACAATTGCCAAACCTCTTGTTCCAATTTTTCACCTCTTACCTCCCCACCCCCTCCCCTAGATGGCAGGATGACCAGTAGATGTTAAATATATTAAAATATAAATTAGATACACAATAAGTATACATGACCAAAACGTTATTTTGCTGTACAAAAAGAATCAGACTCTGAAATATTGTACAATTAGCTTGTGAAGGAAATCAAAAATGCAGGTGTGCATAAATATAGGGATTGGGAATTCAATGTAATGGTTTTTAGTCATCTCCCAGAGTTTTTTCTGGGCATAGCTGGTTCAGTTCATTACTGCTCCATTGGAAATGATTTGGTTGATCTCGTTGCTGAGGATGGCCTGGTCCATCAGAACTGGTCATCATATAGTATTGTTGTTGAAGTATATAATGATCTCCTGGTCCTGCTCATTTCACTCAGCATCAGTTCATGTAAGTCTCTCCAGGCCTTTCTGAAATCATCCTGTTGGTCATTTCTTACAGAACAATAATATTCCATAATATTCATATACCACAATTTATTCAGCCATTCTCCAACTGATGGACATCCATTCAGTTTCCAGTTTTTAGCCACTACAAAAAGGGCTGCCACAAACATTCATGCATATACAGGTCCCTTTCCCTTCTTTATAATCTCTTTGGGATATAATCCCAGTAGTAACACTGCTGGATCAAAGGGTATGCACAGTTTGATAACTTTTTGAGCATAGTTCCAAACTACTCTCCAAAATGGTTGGATTCATCACGCTGACTCTTGTAAGAGCTCTCTAACTGAATTCCCTCCCTCATATCTCTACTCACTAAAAATCATGTTTTACAAAGCTGCCAAATCAATTTTCTTCAAGCAATGTAATTCTCATCGTGTCAACAAACTACTGTAATACCCTATTGTTACTGTTGGGATCAAATACAAACTCAGTTTCACATGAAAAACTTCTCACAATTTCATCTTTCTTATTTTTTCCAGTTTAAGAAAATATTAATAAATGCAGTAGAACAAACAATATATATACATAATTTAGATATATTTGATTATTGAACTACATTTTTCTAAGTAATTTTGAAGACATTTCACTATAAAATACCAATTAACCTAAAGCCTAAATTAAGACAAACATAAAAAAAATTATTTTTAAAATAAAAAAGAAAAAAAATTAGGTTGTAATGAGAATCGAAATTATTTAGTTGATATTAATGTAATTTAAAGATTATTTAATGGTGGAAAAAAGTTTAAATTGAGACCAACAAATACCATTAAATTTTATTTTAAGACTTACTACTAAACAATCACCACTACATATGCTACATTCCTAGCTCTTTCTACTTCAAAGACAAGGTGGTCAAATTATGCTGCCTAATATGTATTTAACATTATATACCTATAAATACAGTTTTCAGATTGTTTATTTAAGATTTTCATGTCACTTCTTGAGTACAGCTTTTTCGTAACATTATTCAAGCTTATTTATACATGCCATTTCTTTCCACTATGGATGTCACCACCAATATCAAAAAGATTACTTTTTGTTTCAGGAAGCATCTTGAGATTTCAGACATTACAGCACAATTATCCCAAACACAGTCCAGCCCTCTCTATTCCTTCAGTTTCTGCTGCAGCTTTCTATACATATGTAGTATACATCCAATGCAAAGATATTGATGGATTATATTAATGAGCTCTCTAACTCCAAGTTTAAGTCTGATCAAGAAGCCTTCTCCATCTATATGGCATTTTTATTTTTCTTTTTTAGTGTAGATTGTGGGGCTGAACCTATTAGAAATGATTATGGCTCTCACTACGAGGCCTTGATGGCATTTTATTTCTTAATGCAGTTTGCATATATCTGCAAATAAGCATCTTTAGGATGTCAACATCAATGCAGTATCTCTCTTCCATTAAACTTCTGCAGATGGACATCCACTATACAGTAGCCAATACCTTTGGTAAGCATAAATCCAAATTAGGCAAATTAAGTTGGCATTTCTATACAAAAGTTTCCAATCTCTATATATCAATCCCTAATTTCTCTCTTGAATTCCAGTCTTCTATTACCAACTACCGACTGGATATTTCATCTAGATGTTGTTAAACATTGCAAACTTAAACATGTATAAAACATTATCATCTTTCACCAAAATTTCCCTGTTTCTGTCAAGGATACCACCAAATTTTGTTAGCCAGGTATATTTCACTTTAGACTTCTCACTCTTATTTATCCCACATACTGAATTATTTGCCAAATCATGTCATTTCAACCTCCCAATGCTGAGTGCTGTATATCAAAAAAACTAGCTCAACTTCCCATTTTTCTCTCTCTCATATATAACATTTCATCTTCCATTTCCATATCTTTGTACTAGCTGCCCTCTATCAATGCTGTGCCTCTCCCCATCACTCCTTCCATTTGGAATATCTCTCCCTCCTCACCTCTACTTCTTAGAACCTTTACTTTCCTTTAAAGTTCAGGCAGTATCTGCTTCGACAGGAAGCCTTGCTGATCTCCCCACTGGCTACTGCCTTTCTACTTCCAAATTATTAACTCTCTTTTTTGTATACAACTATAAAATATACATGCTGTCTCCCATTGCTAGACACTGACTTCATCAAAGATTTTTACTTTTGCATTTATATTCCCAGTACCTAATATGAAATCTGTCATATAGCAGGTGCTTAAAAGATGTTTATGAATTGCCAGATTAATCTCCTTTTCTTTCTCAGTTGATAGTTATAAGATCATTGAACAAAATTGTTATTATCAAGGAATCTTATATTATTAACTTAGCAGAGCCATAGAAAGCATCTCATTGAAGGATAACAGATAAAGATGCTTTGAGGTCTACTAAATCAAAGGCGTTTAAAAGTAAAAAACAAACTTTTAACATAGCTTGCATTTTTTCTACTTGAAGTCAATTATGTATTTAGGAAAATGTAGTCCACTGGAGTAGCCAATGAGATAATACTGGGAAAAATGTTTAGCAAATGTCTAATACATAGTAGGTATTACATAAAATGCTTCCTCCCCTTCCTAATTATGAAAATTAATGCTTTTACAAGACTGGGAAAATTAGGCCATAGGTAAGATATTAGTGATAATTTTAATACTTTATTAATACCTCTGATTTTTAAAAAACTAATTAGACTCATCCCTAGTTCTTCAAGTTATCAACATCTTATTGCACAAACCTACCAAAGCCCAGGATTTTTTTATTTGTAAGTTTTACTTTTTCTCCCTTATTCATAAAGTGATGTTATATATCCCTTTTTTTTTACTGCATCACCAGTCACAAATCAAAGCACTGATAATCAGTGCTGATAAATTTGGTAAAATTCTTAGATTTATAGAAGAAATTATTGGGATATTAATAAGTACAATGAAGTGACATCATATGTATATTTAACTTAGTAAGTTAAACTGGGCTTATATCCCAAAGAGATCTTAAAGAAGGGAAAGAAAGAAAGAAGGAAAAATATTACTTAGCTTTCTTAACATGTGCAAAAATGTTTGTGGTAGCCTTTTTGTTGTGGCTAGAAACTGGAAATTGAATGGATGCCCATCAATTGGAGAATGACTGAATAAGTTGTGGTATATGAATGTTATGGAATATTATTGTTCTGTAAGAAATGACCAGCAGGATGATTTCAGAAAGGCCTGGAGAGACTTACACGAACTGATGCTCAGTGAAACAAGCAGGACCAGGAGATCATTAGATATTTCAACAACAATACTATATGAGGATCAATTCTGATGGATACTGATACTGAGTGAAATGAGCAGAATCAGGAGATCATTATACACTTCAACAATTCTGATGCACATAGCTCTCTTCAACAATGAGATGAACCAAATTAGTTCCATCTGTTCAATAATGAAGAGAATCAGCTACACCGAGCGAAAGAACTGTGGGAAATGTGTGAACCACAACATAGCATTTTCATTCCTTCTGTTTTTGTCCACTTGTATTTTTGATTTTCTTCTTAGGTTATTTTTACCTTCTAAATCCAATTTTTCTTGTGCAGCAAAATAACTATGGATATGTATACATATATTTTGTTTAACATATGCTTTAACATATTTAACATATATTGGTCTACCTGCCATCCATGGGAGGGAGTGAGAGGAAGGAGAGGAAAAGTTGGAACAGAAGGTTTTGCAAGGGTCAAGGCTGAAAAATTACCCATGCATGTATCTTGTAAATAAAAAGCTATAATAATAATAAAAAAAATACTTAGTAAGTTAAACTATATAAGCTCAACAACCATCAAATGGAGGCAGGAAAATATTTTATAAAGTGCCAGTGATTTGGCTTCCTATTCTACTAAATAAGTGTACATGCCACAGAGTGTCAGATGAAGGATATATAATCTGTTGTATCCTCAGTTGGTTTTAGTTCTCTCATGTTTCTTAAAGGGTGTACATTTTGCCTTCTTACTATGATTCTAGAATTCATCATATCCAAAGAAGAAATCTGAAGGATTATATTACTTAGCTTTCTAAGTAACATTCAGGATCAGCAAGAAGACTACTATTGAAGTCCCCCTTTAATTTCCATGTGACCTTCCATGCCTTGTAGTGAAATAGAAGAAACATTTACATAGTGACATAACTACTCTAGTAAAATCATTAGGTATATGGCCTTTCAATAGCATTTCCCCCCTAATCAACAATTTGATTGCCAGCTAAAAAATTGTTTATGTATTTTGCTACCTGAACAAATACTTGTGCTTTCTTTTCTCTAACTAAACAGTACAGCTGAATGTTATTAAAAATAAAATTTATATTAGTCTCCATAACCACCATGTTAGCTCTATTTGATGATACCAACTACCTTTTTGCACCACAGTTCATGAGATATAGATTTAATAAGGATAAATTTAAAAGATTGTAATTGTTTACTTATCACTGACTTTAGAACCTAACTAGATATGACTCCATAATCATAATTTTAGTTAGTTCTAAGTATTTGCTCTGAATTGAGAAAATCTGGGTTTTAATCTCATCTTGAAGTAGTTAAGTAGTGGAGGAGATAAAGCATTGAACCTAAGATAGACCTAAGTTCAAATTCAGCCTGAGATACTCTTTATGTGACCTCAGGCAAGTCACCTAATTAAATGCTGCCTGCCTCAGTTTCCTCAATTGTCATGTGAGATAATATTGAGGTTCCAATGAAATATTTATAAAGCATTTAGCATAATGCTGGCACATAGTAAGCCCCACTTCTGATATATATGTTTTGTGTCATGATCTTGGACAAGTCACTTGACAATCCTTTAGCTCTTGTGTTTTTACTTGTAAAAACTGAGAGTGATGGACTAGATATACTGAAGTTTCTTTTGGGTTTTGAGCTAAAATAAAATGAACTGAAGGCAAATAATGAAGGCATATTATAGCCTACTCTAGACTGGCATTTCCCTTTAAAAACAGTATTATTTTATGTTAAATTATATGAGTGGAGACATAGTTGCTAGTGAACATATAACCTTTTTTTTCAAGTTCTGAAGAGACAATATTTAACTCTATAACAAAAATCATTAAGATTTTATTCCTGATACTTAAAAAAAATGCTACTTTTGATTACATTTTTAAAAATTCCATTAGGAATATTCTTAGTATTTGAAAACTGCACCTTGTGGGGGAAACCCCTGACAATTTTATCTTATGGTTGTAAAACTGAAAAAATGTGCATCATATATTTTTAATGTTCTGCAAAAGGTAATTATTAGTTGCCAGTGCTAATTACATGGAGAAAATGAAAGCTGCTTAATTTTATGTTAAATTTATCATGCACATGTTTTATTGAATGTAGTTTTTGAAAATACAAGTTTAGTGTGATTATTACAGTTTGACTATAATGGAATTTGAGTTAATGAATTATCGACTTCAACAGGTATTTTCAGATACCTGAAATGTATATAAAGTCAATCTATATTGTTTTCTGTTTTAGATAAAAATTATATATTTTTTCAAATTCTTAATTAAGAGAAGTGATCATGGAAAGAGGAACATGAAAATTTTCTAAAGAATAATAATCTGAAAATTAAAAGGAATCTTGGCTTTTGGATTGTTCTCTTTACTCCTGTGCTATTTGAAGATGTATTGAAGAAGACTTAATGATAGACTCGATTAGTACATTTCAGATTATGTTTATAATTGTTCCAGAATTGTTCTATCAATACAAATAATGCACAATTAAGAAGTAATGCTAATATTCATTCCTAGATGATTGATCTGGAACTGCAAAAGGCATTCTAAGTGATCTAATTTAGCTTTTCATTTTACAGATGAGGAGAATGAGCCCCAAAGAAGTTAAGTGATTTGACCAGTATGATCTTGAGAAAAGGGCAAAAATCTGAACTCAGGTGCAAGGATTCCCTCTTTTCGCTATAATATGCTGGACAGGCAGAATTTTGTCCTTTTGTATTGTTTTGGGGAAACCTCATGAATTAGGATAAAAATGTTATTCAAGCTATTGATTTATAATATGCACTTATTATAGGCTTAAAATATGAGACAGATGGTTCAGAAAGCAAAAGAAGGAAAAATTTTAAAAATTCCAACGAGCATCACAATTTTTCCTTGAAAAATATCTTTCCTGGATGCCCATCAATTGGAGAATGTTTGAGTAAATTGTGGTATATGAATGTTATGGAATATTATTGTTCTGTAAGAAATGACAAGCAGGACAAATACAGAGAGGATTGGCGAGACTTACATGAACTGATGCTGAGCGAAATGAGCAGAACCAGGAAATCATTATATACCTTAACAATGATACTATATGAGGATGTATTCTGATGGAAGTGGATTTCTTCAACAAAAACAAGATCTAACTTAGTTTCAATTGATCAAGGATGGACAAAAGCAGCTACACCCAAAGAAAGAACACTAGGAAATGAATGTAAACTGCTTGCATTTTTGTTCTTCTTCCCAGGTTATTTATACCTTCTAAATCCAATTCTCCCTGAGCAACAAGAAAACTGTTCGGTTCTGCACACATATATTGTATCCAAGATCTACTGTAATCTCTTTAACATGTATAGGACTGCTTGCCATCTTTGGGGAGAGGGCGGAGGGAGGGAGGGGAAAAATCGGAACAGAAGTGAGTGCAAGGGATAATGTTGTAAAAAGTTACCCTGGCATAGGTTCTGTCAATAAAAAGTTATTTAATAAAAAAAAAAAGAAAGAAAAATATCTTTCCTCATTATCAATGAATGCTCATTGTAAAGGACAATGAGATAACAATATTTAATTATCAAATACTTTAACAATAAGTTAAACACATAAATATGATGTTATATTCAGTAAGATTTTATTTTTATTCAGAATTTCATACTAAAAAGAATTAAAAGTTATAATTTAGCAAAGAACTTATACATCAAAGAATAAAAGATATTTTTCAACTGAAAGCACCTGCTTTCCAAACTCTAAATCAGATGCATACTTAAATGGAATTTAAAGACTCAATTAAATTTTTTTTAGTTTGGATATTTTCAACAATACTATGATATAACAATATATCCCAGATGTTATAATTAGGAATGTGTTTTTTTTCAACATTTAACATTTTGCCTCTTAACTGCTGCCTGAAATTATAAGTTTATTTATGTTCACATTTCAGATGAAAGAGCACAACTTTTAATTGTTAGCAGCTGTAATATCAAAGTGTGCTGATTATACAAGCGAAGGCGGTATGTGTATTGTCATAATCCTAAGAACCATACTGTGGCTTGTCTATATGCTGCTGAATTACTTTACTGTAGGTTTGCTTTTTTAGTTAATCCTTTCTCAATGAGGCTCTGAAACATTGTGATTTGTTAATATTAATAATAGTTGTTCTAAAAATGTTCAAAAGTTTTTAAAATCCAAGTGGATTGACTGTAATACTATTTTTCAAACATGCAGTCCTGTTATAAAACATAAGCTCAAATTTTTAAACAAGTATTTAAATCTAAAAATATTATATCACTTTATAAAGCAACTACTAAGAAAAATAACAGGGTAATATGAATATATATAATGCCCAATAAAAATTTCTTCTTCTATTATCTTAAATATAATTTTTCAGATAAAGCATACATACATTAAAAATTAAATTATTTTTCAAGACAAGGAATGTACTCTCTAATACTATGTTAATTTTTCTCCACAATAAGTATGCACTGTAACTGTGCTGATTCTATTTTGTTCTATTATTTTAAAATGCCTTTACAAAGATTCAGATAATAAGAGGCCATTTTAATTCACATAATGGCATATATCACTTGTCTCTTTGTCAATGAGACATTTGAAAGCATCTTTTTATTAGAAACACAAATCAATATACCCAAGGGATTGCAATAACTGCTTCAGGCAATTTGTACTATCATTTCATCCTTGATGTTCTTGCTCTGAGCAACTTATTATTATGAATGGCGTGAAAATGGCAACCTGTCACAATTGATTTTTCCTAACCTTTTATAAGAATTTTTCCCCTTTTTAAATGTAATCAAGTATCATTCTATTAAATATGTGTAAGGCTAGCTTATAAGAAATAATCCATAACTCCTGCTGCCACCCTTATAATTTAAATTTTCTCAAAATTCTATTATAAAGATAATTATATAAGAATAAAAACTTTCTATTTGCATGAAGTTTTAAAAGAAAATCCCTTATAGCTCTAAGAAAATAGTTTTCAAACCTTTAAATATGTACTGAACAGTATAATGTTTAAACACTGATTCAAGCATCAGTTTTGTGAAGTGACTGTGAACCAAATAAATATTCTGTAGATGGAGATGAAATTCAAGCATTTATCTTCTCTTGTGAATTTATATTCTAACCAGTTAGGAAAATCAAAGAAATGATTTTTAGTTTCCATATCCAGACAAAGATTAGTACACAAATATAGTTTCTATGCAAACTGACAATTTAGGAATAGTTAATTGATATTAATACTCTCAACTTGTTCATGAAGAATTTCAAAGATTTTAAAAGATTTCTCACTATCATTGGATTATGAATATTGAAGTTAGGCGTGTTAGAATTTGGTAAAATTGTAGGATCTAGACCACCTGAATGGATGAAATGTTAAAATACATGTAACATTTATAGCAATATAGTTTCTCTTAAAAAACAACAACAACAACAAAAATCAACTATCATTCTTGGTAGATGTTACAAGTTTTACAAGTTTCTTTCCAGAAAGATAAAAAATATCTTTGTTCAAAGTTACATGTCATTTTTTGAGAAGAAATTACTAAAAGAAATTAAACAAAAAGCAAATTAGGAGAAAGTTAATGTTGAAGGGACTCAGTATCATTGAAACTTCCAAGGCAAACATTGAGGAGATGGGGAAAAACAGATGGAATGAGTAGGAGTGGGAGTGGGGAGAGGGGTAAACAGCGGCAAAATAGAATGAGAATTTAGGCTTTTATCCATTATCTTATAAACTTTTACTTATATAAAGTAAGGAAAAATTTGCAAAGTACATTTTCTGTGACAGACACAAGAAAAGCATAAGAAGTTCCTGTCCTCAAGAAATTCATAATCTAATGAGGGAAATGACATCAACACAAATGAGATATACACAGGATAAAGAGGAGGGGGCACCTCATATGAAAAGCACTAGCACTGGGGTGGATCAAAAGGTAGGACTTAAGTTGAGACCTGAAGGATTTATATACCTTTTAAGTGCCTAATGGGGGATATAAAAGAAAAATAATATTTCTACTAATTTTGTAAAAGAATACAGTGAATATTAGGAAATTTCAACAAAAAGTTAGGAGATCCAGATTTTATTCCTTGCTTCACCACAATTTAGTCTCCCTAGCCCTGACCTAGCTATTCTTTTCTATCATTAAAATAATATGTATTTCTTCAGTATCCTTTTCCCTCTGGGCCATTCTGTTAGGTAACAGCTATCTAATCTTATCATTGGTAACATGTTATCAGATGCTCATTAACTTTCAGGTAACAAATGTAAAATGCAACAAGGCTCTTCTGTCTTTTGCCTGCAAACACAGGATTTTAGACAGGCTGAAAAGATTTTGTGGCACTCAAGCTTTATCACAACCTTTAAAACCAAAACCTACAAAGTACAGGTAATAATACAGGGTGCAGATAATAATATAATGTTCACCATGTTTATAATATCTATGAGTTACAAACCTGAATGATATATTCATCTTTCTAAACTATTAAGTTTTACTTCATTTGAATCACTATTTATTTTTTGTACAGAAGCCTTCTCTCTTTCCTCTCCTTTGATTATTTCAATTTTATTTCCCAGGTGAGTTATATAGATTATGTACACTAACCCACTTGGTATTCTATCTATGCAATTTCTTTTACTCAAATATGTTCTATACATTTGTTCAAATATGTTCTATACATTTTTCCAAATTTTTATTGTTTTATTTTAAAATTCGTTAATTTTCTTAGTTGTAACAAAACACTTAATATACAGTCTTCAGGAAAACTCTCTAAGCAGACAGGTCTCTTGGATCGCTTCCCTGTTTTATAAGTGACAGTTCAAAGTTTAATCTCTTATAAGCATATTTTTCTTTTATTTTTCTCCAATCTTAAGCTTGTTCAGATGAAATTCAGCTATCACCTTTTTAACCATTCATATATTCTAAGTGATTTTCCAACAGTGAATCATTCTAAATAGACATTTTACCATATAGAAAAGCTAACTTTTATCTACAAAGAGACTTCACTATGTGATCTCTCCTGAAAATTACAAAATAATATTTAGAATTCAAAGTAAGTCTTGTCTGAGGATCTACTGCCAGTGACCTAATATTTAAAAATACTTCATAAAAAAACTGAATTGCTCATTTGTCTTTTTCTGAGGACTGTGTGCATAAAGTAGGGAAACCACCCAATTCCTTAACCATTTAGGAGGTAAAAAAACCAAAGTTAGCAGAAGTATAGAATAGAAACAAGAGAGAAATGACACAAAGCCTAGTAGTGAGCACTTAAGTGCTTAAAGAAAATCAGTTGGTTCAATTCAGAAAATAAACTAAACACAATAATCTGATAAAAATATCTTATAGAATTTCATGTCTAGAAACTGCAATCATTAATCATGAGCCCAACTGGAATGGGTGAAAAGAAAGAGTAGTTGAGAAGAGGAAATGAAATGATAAATCTGGAGAAAAATTGTAAGAAAAATATCAATGAGGAGGAAAAATAAAGAATAAGAATAATAGGATGAAGAGAACAATATTATAGGGTAAAAGAAATATATGGAGAAATACATTAGGAGACAATTTAAAAGGTATAGATTCCCCTCAAAATATCATAAAATACAACTCTTTACTTACTCTAAAAAAACTTTAAATGCAAAGAATGAGAATAAAATCTTACATTAAATGCCTGCTATTATCTAGATTTATCTTAAAAAAAAAAAAAAGGAAATAAAATTCCTTCATTTTTGCTTTGTAAGAGAATTATACTCTGTGTACATGATTTTATTCCTAGCAACAATTAACTTTTTAAGATACTAATTTTCAATAAAGTGACTATGCAAAAGGACATCAATAAAGCTAAAAAATAAAAAAGAATCAGAAGGGTATTGTTTCTAAATGACTTTTTTTTCTATGAAATTTTCATGTAAATACCAATAAGAAAATGTTTTTGACATTAGAATTTCAAAAATATATAATTAACACAGATATACTGACATGGTTTCCCATCAAGTGCAGAAAATTTAAGCATGCAAATTACATTAGAGGTAATTGGAGCTAACCACATAATTCTCTTGTGTATTGGTGTGAGAAGAGTATCTTGGGTTATGCTATGAAGAAAAGGCAGTTAAAACTTTTAGTGCAGGCATGATAGTGTTATAGAGATACTATAGTTAAAGGTTTGCTACCATTTTCCTAACTTTTAAAGATTAGTTTAATTTAAACAAATATATTTTTAAAGATTTTTTGAATACAATGTTTTTATAACACTATGCTATACAATTCTAAATACTGTCTTTCAAGGTATCTAAACACAACATGTATTCTATAAAATGGTATTTTAATATCAGGCTAACATCCATTAAATGATATAAGTTAACATTAAATTGCATATACAGCTACAGCATAAAATTTTTGAGTTGGCTTGAATATCTTTATCTTAATATAATTTTCTTAAAATTACCCCTCAAATGTTCACCATTTAATTAATTGTACATTCAACAATCCTATATATACAAATAAGGGTGATATGACTCATAGAATTAATCTTTAATATTCTACCATAATTATTCTAAAATGTTAATGACTCTGAAAATACTATTATCAACATAAATATCATTGAAGCAAATAAAATATTTTTGAAACATTATTAAAATTTTGTATGACAAATTTATTTGAAAATAATGAATAGTAAATGCTAAAAATGAAATGTGAAAAATGAGCCATTACACTGTGATCTTAGCAAATTAATTCAGAGGCCCACAATTAATATAATCCAGCATGTATTTTGGATGTTTTTTAAATTAAGATTTTTTTTTTTTTTAAGTGAAAGGTGCTCAATGTACACTGATACATAAGTCAATTTAAGCTGCTGGAAACAAACAATTTAAAATTTATCTTAGCAGACTAAGAATTATAGCACTATTACACAGTAGTACCTTGTCAAATTATCAAGTAAATTAAGACTGCTAATGCTTGTTTAAATGTTTCTTACATAGTAAACTAAAAATGTACAAACTTTACTGAACTATATGAACTTTAAGATCACTGAAATTAAAAATAAAATTAATTAAAGTAGCCACATTTTTTTTTTTATCTAGCCTACCTTGTTTTTTGGATTGGATGTATTCATTACACTTCGAGTTTCTTTTCCAGTGTAAATAACAACACCTATTACAGTTCCTATAAAAATATAAAGATAGTCCTTTTAAACAAAATTGTTCATCAACTGAGAAACAAAAATTAAAATTAAAAGCTAACAAATAATTATTTTTACTAGGAAATAATTACATTAGTGGCTAGTTTAAGATGACTTTTTGAACTTGAAATTTTTTTTTTTTTTTTTTTTTTGCGGGGAACAAGAGGGATTCAGACAATATTTCAGCAGAAAAAGAAAAGAATATTCAATATTCAAATGATCACTCATGTGATCTAAGTATGTCTTTTGTTTACACATAAATCATAGAAGAAAATTAAATGGCTAAACCTTGTCATCAGTATCACAAAGTGGTAATAGTCTTTCATTAGCATCCATGAAAGTGATAATATCCTTTCACTGACGTCAGTGAAAGTAATAGTACCCTTTCATTACTGTCACTTAAATGAGATGCTAAATCATTAACTGTCCAAAATATTAACAGTTGAATGTAAAAACTTTAAAACCAAAATAAGGTGTTAGTTAAGTAACATAAAAGATAATTTTTTCAAAAGCAAAATTCAACTAATTCATAAAAATATGAAGGTCACAAATATGTAAATATGGCTTTTTCTGGTATAGTTATATTTAAAAAGGTATAAAAATAGTCTTTTTTATTAACTTCTTTACTACTGTTATTCATATTGTTTATTTTTACAGAATACAAAATAGATATGTGTAATTTCAGTGGGAAAACAACTGTATACTACTCAAGTAAGATCAGTGGATTACAAGGGCTTATGATGTTCCTGCATGACTTTTACAATTTAATAATTTGAAACCTCTGACAGTCTACAGAAAACGTTGAAAGACAATTAAGAGAAGGTTATGGGAACTCATTTCTAAATAAGAAAGTTCTCAGTAAGATTAACTACAATAGTTATAATGACAGTCTTTTAAAGTATTGTAAATGGATCTGGTCTGTCTTTGTTTTGTACTAAAATTAAAAATGAAGACCAAGAACAAACAAAGAGACTAAGGAAATATTATACTGTGAGATACTCAGATGACAGGTAACTGATCGTAATTAATATTATAGGAATATAATCATACACACAATAAAAGAAGTTACAATAAGTCTAATTAGAAATATTTGTACTTTCAATCTAAGTGACCAATATTGCCTTACAAATAGTCATACATATTTCTTATGTTTAGTAACTGACCTAGACCTTAAAATTAATGCTATATTTTGAATATTTGAAAACTTAAAATATATATGTTCTAATAACAACAGCGGTCTTCATGCAAATGCACAAGTCAGACAATAAGTATCTTAACTTTAAATGAAATATAGAATTTAGTCAATATATCTTCTCTATGTCAACCATTTTTAAATAGTTTTTAAAAATTTATATTCCATTTTCTCCCTTCCCTCCACCCCTTCCAATATATTAAAAATGTGCAATTTTCTATACATATTTGCACAATTATCATGCTCAGAAAGAATCAGATCAAAATGGAAAGAAAATGAGAAAGAAAATAAAAGCAAGAAACAACAAAAAAGGTGTCCCCCATTTCTTGTCTATTTCATTCAAAACATGAATGCACCATTAGAATTAGAGAAACATGATGTCAGAACATGGCCATTTATGACCTTTACTACATCATAGTTATAATCAGAATCATCAAGTTTAGAAAAATAATCAATACTATTGTCTAAAAAGGAAAAAGACCTATCAGTAATAAACACATAAATGATAATTGAGGATTAGTATTACAATTAAAATATTTTCTTAAAAATGCAGTTTAGACAAATAAAATGATCAACATTTTTATGATGATATATATATATATATATATATATATATATAATAAGCATTTACCCCACTAATTCAAGTATTGTTTTTCAAGTTAAATCATTCATATACAATTAAAGAAACTAAATCTCAGAATGTGGATGGGAGGGACAAGATAATGGCAAAGTAAGTAAAAGAAATTTCTACAAATGATAAAAATATATAAACTTTAAAATTAACAAAACTCATAATTTGTGGACGGAAATTTTACAATGTGCTTTTCTCACAAAACCTTTGAGAAGCAGATAGCTAAATATTATCCCACAAATAAAGACATTGTAAGGTTAAGTAATATGCCCACAGTCACATGTTTAGTGAGAGAAGATTTAAATAAGCCTAGACTTCAAAACCCAAAGTACATTGTTCTTTTTAAAAGTTCATCAAGCTTCCTCTTAATTATGTTTGAATACTTAAAAAAAAAAAAAAAGCCAACAAAACCCCCAAACAAAACAACTTCCACTCCCAAACTCAAAACATAAAAATATAAATTCAGGTTAAACTACATTAAAAAAAATTATTTCCAAAATTAACACACTTCTGTTTGAACTGGGTATATTAAAATTAAATTCTTATTTTAAGTGTCAAATTAAATGATTTTTCCTTGTTGTGGATTTTTTTTCTAAAATAAAATGAATATTCAAGTATATTTTGATTTATTTAAATAAAAATTATAAAATAATCTCCAAGGATAAAAGTCATATAACTTATACTTTAAAAACTGAATATAAAACATCTATTCTAATGTATGAATACTGAATATTTACAAAATTATTTACATGGCTCTTATAAGGTCATATGAAACATTATAAAACTATGTTTGGAATATTTAATTATTTTAAAAATAAATTTCTTTCTATTTAATTTAGTATAATTTCATATATGAAGCATACATAGACTAACACTTATGTAATGAGAAATGCTGATAAATCAAATTTTGAACTAAATTTTTAAAATCCTTAATAATTTTTGTTTTTTACAATAATCATCCATTCATATGCTTTGTCTCAAATAACTTCATTATAATTAAGTAAATTTAGCTAAGCAAAACCAACTAAGAAAACCACCAAATCTGATGTTAAGTAATATCCTGTAACCATAGTCCTCAATGGCTGTAATAGGTAGAAAAATATTTTATCTTATGTAGGACTAAGATATGTCATTGTATTACATCTCAACTCAGTTCTTTTTAAATGTTTTAGTTTATATTTATATTGTTGTAGTTATATATAATATATATGTCACACAATACAATACACACATATATGTTGTTTGTACATACACAGACACACGTGACAATTCTGTATTATTTGCATTTTATTACCTCATTCTAGAACTCTCACATTTCTCTGAATTCCAATTCCTTATCTCTATAGTTATAAAGATCCAATAACCAAAGATGGTCCACTAATATTTCATAACACTTATATACCACAATTTCATTAGCCATTCCCCAATAAATGGAGATAAGTGAAATTAGCAAAAAGGACAGAAATGCTTTGTATTTAGGTAAGCTTAATCTTAAAAATGACCAAAATTATTTATAAAGTTTAGCATAGCAACTCAATATCTATACTTTTCATTTGGAATATATGTTTAAATTTAATAATGTTGCAAATTAAAAATCCATTGTTTGGGTCATTTTTGTTATTTCAAAATTTCCTATGTAATTTCAAATATTCACTACAATAACATTTATACAATTATTAATCAAATTCTTGAATTGCTTCCTTAATTTTATAAATTAATATAAAATACTTTAAAATTCTACACTAACATCTAGAAAAAATAAAAACAAAATACTTCTGGAAGAACAAAAGGTCAAGAATTTCAAGGGAACTAATGAAAAACAAATCAAATGAAGGGGGCCTAGCTATACGTGATCTAAAACTATATTATAAAACAGCAGTCACCAAGACCATTTGGTATTGGTTAAGAAAAAAGACTAGTTGATCAGTGGAATAGGTTAGGTTCACAAGACAAAATAGTCAATAAATTATAGCAATATAGGGTTTGACAAACTCAAATACCCCAATTATTGGGATCAGAATTCACTATTTGACAAAAACTGCTGAGAAAACTGGAAATTAGTATGGCAGAAACTAGGCATTGACCCACACTTAACACTATATACCAAGATAAGATCAAAATGGGTTCATGATCTAGGCATAAAGAATGAGATTATAAATAAATCAGAAGTACATAGGATAGTTTACCTCTTAGACCTGTGGAGGAGGAAGGAATTTGTGACCAAAGAAGAATTAGAGATCATTATTGATCACAAAATAGAAATTTTCTATTTGTGTTAGTTAAAAAGTTAAGTTAAAAAGCTTTTGTGCAAACAAAACTAATGCAGACAAGATTAGAAAGTAAGCAATAAACTTGGAAAACATTTTTACAATTAAAGGTTCTGATAAAGACCTTATTTGCAAAATATATAGAGAATTGACTCTAATTTATATGAAATCAAGCCATTCTCCAATTGATACATGGTCAAAGGATATGAACAGACAGTTTTTAGATGATGGAATTGAAACTATTTCTACTCATATGAAAAGATTCCATATCATTATTGATCAAAGAAATGCAAATTAAGACAACTCTGAGATACCACTACACACCTATCAGATTGGCTAAAATGATAGGAAAAGATAATGCAGAATTTTGGAGGGGATGTGGGAAAACTGGGACATTGATGCATTGTTGGTGGAATTGTGAATACATCCAGCCCTTCTGGAGAGCAATTTAGAATTATGCTCAAAAAGTTATCAAACTGTGCATACCCTTTGATAGTAACAGTAGTGTTACTATTGGGCTTATATCCCAAAGAGATATTAAAAAAAGGAAGGGGACCCACATGTGCAAAAATGTTTGTGGCAACCCTTTTTGTAGTGGCTAGAAACTGGAAATTGAATGGATGCCCATCAATTGGAGAAGGTTGGGTAAATTGTGGTATATGAATGTTATGGAATATTATTGTTCTGTAAGAAATGATCAGCAGGATGATTTCAGAAAGGCTTAGAGAGACATTCATGAACTGATGCTAAGTGAAATGAGCAGAACCAAGAGATCATTATACACTTCAACAAGACTATATGAGGATCAATTCTGATGGGATGTGGCTCTCTTCAACAATGAGAAGATCCAAATCAGTTCCAACTGATCAGTAATGAACAGAACCAGCTACACCAAGAGAAGGAACACTGGGAAATGAGTATGAATCACAACATAGCATTTCCACTCTATATTATTGTTTACTTGAATTTTTGTTTTTCTTCTCAGGTTATTTTTACCTTCTTTCTAAATCCGATTTTTCTTGTGCATCAAGATAACTGTATAAATATGTATACATATATTGTATTCAACATATATTTTAACATATTTAACATGTATGGGACTACTTATCATCTAGGGGAGGGGATGGAGGGAAAGAAGGGAAAAGTTGGAGCAGAAGTTTTTGCAAGAGTCAGTGTTAAAAAATTACCCATGTATATGTTTCGTCAATCAAAAACTATAATAAAAAAGAAATAAAATGTACACTATCATTCTTATTATGATGCACTGATTAACTAACTTCAGTACTGAGTTCCAACAAATTCTCTTCATCAAGCTTGTAACCTCTCCATGTCTTTTAATTCACACCAATTCACATATTCTTAGGCATTTCTTTCCATATATTTTTCACACAGAAGTCTTACTAAATTATGATGGAGTCCTCTTTCTTCAGTGGTATCAATGAAGCAATTGGTTGATTCATCTATAATCTCTTATTTTTAATTAAATTAAATGAGATGACATTTATTAAGTGCTTAGTACATAGTCTAGAACACAGAAGGTATTCTATGCTTGTTCCTCGTTTTCCTTTTCCATTCTAGTTATACAGCTAAGATTATTTTTTCCCCTCAAGCATTAATCTTCATAATATTGCCAAATTTTGCACACAATTCATTACTGGTACTATTCTGCAAACTAGTGACATATACAATACTTTTTTCCCCCCTACTGATTTAACTGAAATTATAATTCTCCTAAGATCTTATCTTTCTAAGACTTACAGTCATATAGAAACACCAATAGGCTATGAGTTTTTAAAATATATGCTCATGCAATTACAACTTGAAATCTTTTGGAAAATTTTGCCTTTTACAAAATTTCCAATTATAAACTTATCTCTTTGAACTCTCAATTCTGTTCTCAATTCATTGTAAATATCAATTACATTTTAAAATTACTTCTTCTTTCTCTTTCATGATGCTATAGATTTTACAAAGGAGCTTTATGCTTTCAGGCCATGATAAAATTGGTACAATGCCATCATTGAACAGAAGCATTTTTAGAACTTGTTATCAATAGAGAATCCTTTTATTTGGTTCTGTAAAAGACAATTTTCATGATATTGCTATCACACTGGGTAAATATAAGCCTCGCTATTTTATACCTAACAATCATTCAGAAAATTATTTTTGTAGTTTTCATAAGATGTTTCAAATTAAATTAATACATTTTGATAGTCAATGACTTCTAAACAAATGTGGGAAGAATTGAAGATGACAAGAAATACAATTGAAAATCAAGATCAGAAAAAAAGAAATGAGAAAGGTCCATGACTGGTAAGAATATTTCATATATTAGGAATATTTCCTTCAAGAAAATAAATTACAATGAAAATGGTAAATAATAATAACATTAGAAATGAAATTGATTATATTTTAAGAGAAGAAAATACCCATTACTAAGATAAGAGTTATTTCTGAATCAGACCACCATATATTAAAGCAAAGATAGAAAATTAGAACAAAAGTATAAGAACAAAAATGAAAAAAAGAATTGTCATGCATTTGAAAGAATGCAATTGTGATATATTCATACAAATTACTTACGGCAAAAATGATATCCACCAATAACTTGAATGGGAACCATGAAAGAAGGCCCAGCTATACTATTTAGAGATTCATAAAGCATGTCTTAAGTTTCCTTAAAAATAAAGCTAACTTTGAGACTTGACAACCTGTGGGGGAAAAGCCTGAACTACTGATAAAACTTTTCAATGACATAAGGTATAAAAGTATATATGTAGTCATAGCTCCACAGATTTAACAGGCTCTCTACTACTATTCAAATCAACACCTAAATGGCTAAGCACATCTTTAAGGAAACCAATGTTATATCCTTGCTGAGTTGAACAAAAAGTATTCAGTAATGTTGAAGAGAGAGATTAGACTTCCTTTAAAGACAACCTCCTAAAGGACATTAATTCAATAACAAGGGATACCCTGACAAATCGTCAATGGGCAGGAATTTTGAGACACATGTCTCAAATGAGAGTCTTGGGAGACTGTTTAGATAAAATATTCATGTCCACTGATTTTTGCATGGCAATATACTTAGTAAAGTGATATGAGGTGGGGAAAAAAAAGACTGGACAACTCAAAAGTTTTCTCCTTTGGAATCAAGACCAATGAAAGGAATGTGTTAATGAAATCCCTTACAATAATTTGTGGAACACCAAAGGAGATCAGAAACAGCATAATTCTTCCGCTAAACCAAACAACCAAGCTGACAGGCTCCCTGACAAAAAACAGCAGAGATTTGTGGGTGGCTCCACCACGAATTTGGATAAGGGGGGTGATTATAAAATATTACTCTAAGTGAAGCATAATAGAGACACTCTCCTTACTCTGCCTCTAAGCAGGAACAAAATATCATCATAATCATGTTTCTTAGGCCAACTAGAACACCCCTTCTGAAAGGACATTGATTCTGAGTATTTTTCAACCTGCCTCCAATTTACTGTAATCATTACCTATCTGGGATATAGTACTGGTACTTACCAGTCAAATCCATTAATATAACAGCTATTATCAAAGCTCTTTCTCTCATGGGATAAATCTTCCTCCCTTAAAGGATTCCCTATATGGTCCTACATTAGAAGTATCTATATCCTCTTGCTTACCCTTTTAAAAAATACTCTGCACTTTGAATTTTGACCTCATCATTCAACTGAAACTATTCTCTCCAAAGTTACAAGTGATGTCTTAATTGTGAAATTTAATGGCCTATTCTCAATCCTCATCTTTCTTGATATCTTTTGGATACTCTACTCTTTCTCGGTTTTTGTGACAATGTTGATTGTCAAAAGAGAAAAAATTTAAAAACATGGCCTCCATGGAAGCCACTCCTCCACAGTTCACTTTTGGTAATCCCAGGTTATAATTTATTCTGTACTGTTCTCAAAAGAGATGGACTTGAGGGCGACTCTATCCGAATATGTAGATGAAGAAAGTGAGTTCCTTAAAATTCAAAAATTCCACTCTGTCTGATTCCCCCCTTCCCCTTTAGAATGGACAAATGAGCATCACTACTATACTGTTGAACAATATCCAAAATCATCTGGCCCCCCCCCCTCACTGATCTCTTCAACATTACATGTTCTCTCATTGTTCTCCTGCCAGTCGGGGGATCTCCTTTCCTTCTCTGGATCCTCATCTAAATCATTTTTTTCTTCTCTTCTCTTCTCCTCTACAATCTTACTTGCTGATCTTATCAGTTTGCATGGGTGCAATTATCATCTTTATGCAAACTCCAACATTTATATACTCAATTTTTTCTCTTCCTCTTAACTAAATAGATATATCACAAAGTACTTCTTGGACACCCTGAATTAGATGCATCTAAAGCACATCAAACCAAAAGTGGAACAACTCAAGATGACTGGAACAATTAAGAGTGGTTCTCCATCTGCCTTCAACTTGCAAACAGATATTAGTGCTATTTTTCTTTAATCTCAGAGCAAGAAGTTTGCCCTGACTGTAGTAAATACCTACCTGGGATATGCTATTAAAATTCCAGTCAAGAATATTTATTTGGCACCTATGAATTGGGTAACCCTATATTTACTTTAGGAGCAGTGGACTTTGATGACTCTGGAAGAGACAGTGAGGCTAATATAACTCCACAAAACTCTGCCTCACTGAAATACAATTTATGTGTGAATCAAAAGACATCACTCATGTCATTTTACCAATTTTACCTATCTCAAAGTCAAGTGACAGTGCAGTTGTTGTCAATACAATGGGATCTATCATCACAACTGTGAACACAGGAGACCCAGGGCTTCGAATATTATCTTCTCAAAAGAAACAGCAAAGAAAGCCTGCAATTTACAGGTCCCTGAATGTCTCAGCAATCTTTTTGAAGGACACTACTGCTTATTTCCTGGAATAATAAAGGGGCTAGACAACTGGGAAAACATCTTCATAATTAAAGGTTCTGATAAAGGCCTCATTTCCAAAATACATAGAGAATTGACTCTAATTTATAAGAAATCAAGCCATTCTCCAATTGATAAATGGTCAAAGGATATGAACAGACAATTTTCAGATGATGAAATTGAAACTATTACCACTCATATGAAAGAGGGTTCCAAATCACTATTGATCAGAGAAATGCAAATTAAGACAATTCTGAGATGCCACTACACATCTGTCAGATTGGGTAAGATGACAGGAAAATATAATGAATGTTGGAGGGGATGCGGGGAAAACTGGGACACTGATGCATTGTTGGTGGAGTTATGAACGAATCCAACCATTCTGGAGAGCAATATGGAACTATGCCCAAAAAGTTATCAAACTGTGCATACCCTTTGATCCAGCAGTGCTACTACTGGGCTTATACCCCAAAGAGATACTAAAGAAGGGAAAGGGACATGTATGTGCCAAAATGTTTGTGGCAGCTCTGTTTGTAGTGGTTAGAAACTGGAAAATGAATGGATGCCCATCAATTGGAGAATGGTTGGGTAAATTGTGGTATATGAATGTTATGGAATATTATTGTTCTGTAAGAAATGACCAGCAGGATGAATACAGAGAGGCTTGGAGAGACTTACATGAACTGATGCAGAGTGAAATGAGCAGAACCAGGAGATCATTATATACCTCAACAACGATACTGTATGAGAATGTATTCTGATGGAAGCGGATTTCTTTGACAAAGAGACTTAACTCAGTTTCAATTGATCAAGAATGGACAGAAGCAGCTACACCCAAAGAAAGAACACTGGGAAATGAATGCAAACTATTTGCATTTTTGTTTTTCTCCCTGGGTTATTTCTACCTTCTGAATCCAATTCTCCCTGTGCAACAAGAGAACTGTTCAGTTCTGCACAGATATATTATATCTAGGATATACTGCAACATATTTAACATGTATAGGACTGCTTGCCATCTAGGGGACGGGGTGACGGGAGAGAGGGGAAAAATCGGAACAGAAGTGAGTGCAAGGGATAATGTTGTAAAAAAAAAAAATGTTGTAAAAATCCTGGCATGGGTTCTGTCAATAAAAAGTTATTATAATAAAAAATAAATAAATAAACTTTCCTTCTAACCAAAAATAAAGCAAAGCAATATTGCTTTGAAAACTAAAGATCGATCTTAAGAAAGAAAGAAAGAAAGAAAGAAAGCAAGCAAGCAAGCAAGAAAGAAAGAAAGAAAGAAAGGGACTAGACAAGGTATTCTGAAAATAATCTACTTCACCCAATTCTGGTATGCTTGCCAAAGAAGGTGGGGATCCCTGCTACCAAAACAAAGAACAAGTACAAAAACTTTTGTGAAAATGATTCTGCTCATTCTAAGTACACTGAATATGCCCACACTTAGGGACAACACAAAAACCAGTAAAGCTAAGAGACGAACAGCTCTTGTTGTGACCCAACTTAGAAAGTTTCTCCAATTAGCAGCCCTGAGTGAAACAAGGCTAGCAAATGAAGGTCAGCATATTGAAGTTGGAGCTGAATGCACATTTTTCTGGAGTGAGTACAATGAAGGAGAGTGCCATGAAACTGGTGCAGGTTTTGTAATCAAAACAAATCTAGTCAAGAAGTTTGCATACCTATTGAAAGGAGTGAACAACAGACTCATGACAATACAACTGCCACTTGCAGAAAGCACCAGGTTGCCATCATCAATACATACATGCCTACTATATCAAATCCTGATAAGATCAAAGAAAAAAATTTATCAAGACCTGAAGACCTTGATCATCAATATGACCAAAAAGGGTAAGCTTATAATTCTGGGTGACTTTAACACAAGGGTAGGCACAGAGTGTTAGACATAACATAAAAGTCCTTGGGAGTAATGGAGTCCAGCAAGAGCAATGGTTACGTACTACTGAAAACTTCCTCTTCCATTTATCTAAACACAATAAAACTTCATGCATGTGCCTTCACACCAAACACATTTAATAGACTGTGATGTTGAGAAGAGACAGATTGGATGCAAGGGTGATTAAAACGATGTTTTTCAGAATGCTGAACTGATCACAGACTTAGCTTCTCTAAGCTAAATATCCATATTCAACAAAAGTGATAGGTCCAAGGCAAAATAACTATCAGAAAACTTAATGTCAACAGATTAGAGTGCTTCGCTGAGCAGTAACAGTTTGTTGCTAACTTGGAGGGAAAAAGTTGAGACAATAAGCAATTTGCAACAGTGTAATAGAAAAACAGATATAGGCAGGTTTCAGAGATTTGGTATGCAGTACCGCATTTTCTTATCTGAGCCAAGAAAGAACACATGCAAACATCAAGATTGGTTTGCCAAAAATGATGGAGAAATTCAGAGGCTGTTAAATGAAAAAGTGAGAAGTTCATAGAATTCAGCAGAAGTATAGTTCATTGGTCACTAAGAAGAAAGCACTTAATTTCATCAAAAGTTAACTGTGAGCAAAGCTTAAAGACATGCAGGATTCTTGGCTCAGTAAGAAGGAAGACAAAATTGACTTATACAGTGATAGTAACACTCCAAAGCACTTTTATGATGCACAGAAAACTATGAGCCAAAGCCTAATGGGGCATCTCCAACTACTCAATGCTGATGAAGCCACATTAAGTGATAAAGATATGATCCTAGCAAGATGGGCTGAACACTTCCAAAGTGATCTCAACAGACATCATCAATTAAAGCTAAAGTCACTAACTTTATACTTAGGTTGAAGTCTGTCCTTCTTTAGCTAAATTTTCAAGTGAAGAAGAGGTTTTACTCTTCTTGTGCAGCAAAGTTCCTGGTGCTAATTTTATTCCAGCTGAGATTTACAAGCAGCACTCATACAAAAACTAACTGAAATCTTTCAGGTTATATGGCAAGAGAAGGTTATCGCCCAGAAACTCAAGGATACTTCCACTGTTCAATTCTATAAAGATAAAGGAAATAGACTGTCTTGTGACAATCATGGAGAGAGGAGAAGGGAAAAGAAGAGATCTCGCTTAATCACTGCTGGCAAAATTCTTGCTAGAGTCCTCCTTAATAGACTAATCCTTCACTTGGAAGATGGTCATCTACCTGACAGCAAGTGTATCTTCAGGAGGAATCAAGTTGAGATGCAACAAAATATGAAACAGTTCTCTGCTATTTGTAATTTTGGTCTGAGAACACCAAGAAAAAAACATCACCAATCAGCACCACATCATTTACACATGGGACCAACAGTTACAGCAAATGGAGAAATTTTGATTGTGGATAAGTTCACTCACCTTGGCAGTATACTTTCCAGGAATGTACACCACAGACCTTACCTGGTGGTCAGAAGAAGTGATAAGAAGGACATTTCCAAGGTATTTAAAAAGAACTTTGGAATTAATTGCATGATGGCAGACAACGGCAAGTGATTGCCTAGCATAGCATGCCTGCAATAAAGATTCTGTGGCTCTATGAATGAAATAGAATTGCAGTTGCTCAAAAGAAACATGAGATGTGCAAATTTAGAGACATGTCTACTCCATATTCCTATGGTCAATTTATGTCTCACCTATGGTAGAACCTTAAGTAGAGCATTCCAAGCTAATACTGATCTATCAGCCACAGATGGACTTATTAAATCTTGACTCCAACATAGTGATATCATTTTGGTTCTTTATGAGTAATCACAAAAACACTATTAATTTAGGGACTGGTTACAAATAAATTTTAACAAGTAGAAGAATTTACAAATATGGAATCCATGAATAATGAATATAGACTATATATATGTATTTCTATATCCATCTATCTCAAAATAAGTAAATGGGGGATAGGGGTATATACTAACAGATGGGCTGGAAAGGATTGTTAGAGGAAAGGTTTCCAAATGATCTAGAATTTGACCAGAGATTTGAAGGTAAAAGGAGAAAATGATTCTAGCCATGGGGAGAGAGCCTACTGGCTGTGTAAAGTTATGGAGTTGGGAAAGAGAATGTCTTATAATGGGAAAAAGTAGTTTCAGTTATGTTTAAGTTAAGAAATCAGTGGATTAAAAAAAACAAATTAGTATTCCATTTTACTAGAACCTAGAGTTTGTAAAAAGATGGTAATGGAAATAGACGGTAGAGAGATAAGTAGAATAAAAGAGACTCAACAAGATAGGAGTATAAGATAAAACACTGAATAATAATGTTTAATGACAATGATCATAATACTACTCATATGGTGCTTTAAAGTTTGCAAAGTACTTTGTATATGTTAACTTATATATATATATATATATACACACACACACACACACACACACACACACACATACATACACACATTTTACATATATATATGAATAAACTCAATTACTCTAAGATCTAAGAGGATCTTAGGCCAAGAAAAGATTGCAAAATCTCAAGAGAAATCCAGTTGAAATCCAGTCCAGTTCATAAATTAAATCCACAGACAAGTGACAAGGTAGGAATTGTCAATCATGAGATGACCAAGATCTCAGACCAAGTACCCAGAGCCTGTCAGAACAAGAATGGGTCAGCAGCACAATGTCATCCTGAGGGGATGGCAGATTCACTCCCTCTCAGAACAGAGCTAGGCCACCACTAGGGTCTCCATGATCCTGCTTTACTCTTTCACCTAGTCAACAGAAAGTAAGACTAATACCTCCAAAACTTTTTAAAAATATGGTGAAACTAAAATGGAAATTTAAGGGAGGTGGGAGAAGGGAAATCCTGGGACATCTTGAAAAGTTCAATGGCAAAAGAACAACTTAAAAACATACCAAATAAAATCTTAAAAATTAGAATTTTTTAGCTTAAAAAAATCACTCTATATAGACAATATCTATACTCTTAGACAAAATTTTTGTTCCTCCCTAAATTGAGAATACAATATCAAAGAAAAGATAATGAAAGTGCTCAATTTTTTTTTTTTTAAAGTATTTAACTGCTGTTGATCTTGCTTCTGCTGCATGGTACCAATACTTGTCAAGGTGATCATGGGAACTAAGGTCAGGACAGAAAATAGTGCAGAGGGAATTGTGTGTTGTAATAACTCAAAAACTCTTCAGCTCTGATTGCCTTTGTCCTGACAATTTTAGAGAAGAAAGACCACAAAATCAATAGTGGTAAGGATCAGTAACAGCAGTCTAATTTAAGTGTTAAAAATATTTAATAAATGACTAGTAATGTGATGAAAACATAAATGAAGTATCCCATTATATTTAAGAATGAATCATTTGATATAAGAGATGCAAGAAATATAAAATTCTTCCTATGTCAACAACTCTTATTTCCTTGTCTTTATAGAGTTTTAAACTTCTTTGAGTGTACTTCTTAGAACAGATTATCACTGCAAATAAGTATCAGGAATGAAAAAGATAGGCTTATAAATTTTTCAGATGCACAGGATACTTATAAGAAAACTGATGAAGTCACTCAGACACAAAAACTCACAAACAAATGCAGCAAAACAGAAACAATTTTTTAAAAAAATCCTTTCCTGACAATAATGAAATAAAAAATGCATTAAATAAAGGAACTTTGAAGAATGAATTAAAAACTTATTGGAAACTAAATAACTAAATTTTAAAGAATTGATGAATGAAAAAATAAATCACTGAAATAATAGAAAATTACACCAAGGAAAATGGCAACTACAAAATGATATACCAATACTTATGGAATGCAGCTAAATAAAACCTAGGCATCTATATCTCTAAATGTTTTTTATCAATAAAATACTGAAAGAATAAATCAATGAATCAAGTATGCAACTGAAAACAAAACAAAACAAAACAAAAAAACCTAGAAGAACAATAAATTAAAACACCATAGAGTACAAATTCTGAAAAAAAAAAAAATCTGAGATTAACAAAATTAGAAATAGCACCCTCACCCAAAAAACAAGATTTCCCCCAACCCCTGAAACTGATAAAACAAATTTTGAAGCTGTATATGTTAACTAGTCTGTTACAAAAAAGAAAATTAAGTGTTCCTATCCAAAATGCAAAAAAAAGCACTAATGTAAAAGAAGTTAAAAGAAAGTCAGAGTAAAGGCCACATAATTATTCTGCCTATTATGTATGTGTCAATGCAATGACAATGTAGATGAATACTTTAAAAATATATAAAATACCTATGTTAGCAACAAAATAGATTGTTTATATAATTCAATATCAAGAAAAGAAATTGATCAAGTCAAAAAATAATTTTCCAAGGAAAATCCTCCAGAATTGTTGATTTATAAATGAATATTAAATATTCAAGGAACTGATTTCAATTGTTTGCAAGAATAGAGGAAAAAAAGAAACTCTTCCAAAATCCTTCTGTATTTAAAAAATATAGTCTTGATACCTAAATTAAAGAGAGATAAAGAAAGAAAAATATTTATTTAAAAGTAAAAGCAAACTATAATAAATATGTATGTGTGTATATAACTGGACAAAGATAGGTCTTTCGAAAAAGATGAGGGATAAAGTAAATCTGTCTTTCATCATTACTATTAATTTACATGGTGCTGTAACAATAAGAAAACAGAAACAAAGGCAAGAAACAAATATAGAGAGATCTTTTTCAGATGATATTATTGTGTTCTTAGAGAATATCAAGGAGTCAACTAAAACTAATTTAAACAATTAATTAAAAGAATTCAGCAAAGCTGCAAGATACACAATAAATTCACATTACAGCATTTCCACAGCATTACCCAAAAACTCAAATTGAATATATGGAAAAGTTTCTTTAAAAATAATTACAGAATGTTTGTAGCCAAAAATGACATATCCAGCAAACTAAACATAATATTGAATGTGGGGAGGGAGGGAAAGGACATTCAATGAACTTGCAGATTTTCAGGACTTCGATTCGACCAAATTTGAACTCAATAGAAAATCTAAAATATAAGAGCCAACATCAATGATTAATTTCAAGGGACTCATAAGGAAAAACTGTTTTATGTTTTATATATTTATGGAAATATAAACCATATGTTTCACAATGACATCAGTAATTGGGTAGTTCAAAAGAAAGACTAGAGCAGATCTGACTCTAGAAAGCAAAACTGTTCAGAAAAAGATAAAAATAATAATTACACTATTGAAATGAGGTACAGAGGAAGAACTGGAAGAGAGGCATTACATGGGAGAGGAGGTCTGGTAGTTCTGAAAACTTAGTCATAGAGAGAATGAGTTAAAAGGGGAACCATACCATGAAGGGTATAGCATCCTTCAAAATCTATAAAGAAATATGGGAGAGAGAATAGGATAAAATTGGGTATAAGGGTGTTTAGATTGATAAGAGTGGGAATCAAGGTATGTAGATGAATGGGAATAGGAGAAGGAGGGGAGAAGATAAAGGAAGGATCCATAAGCAGGGGGAAGTTAAATAATAGGGAAGCAAGATAAGGAGTAGAACTAAAGTAGAAGAGTTAAGTGGGATAGTAAAAAAGAGATATACACAAACATAATAATAATGATCAGGAGTAGAATTTATTAGGGAAAAAAAGAGCTCCAATTATCACTGATTTTTGACAAAAGCAAACTTAAAGATTCAATTAAGAGAGAAATCAACATTGTATGTCAGCTAAATTAATACTGCTTTAGATACATATCTACGTATGTGTAAATATATATATATATATATATATATATGTAAGCAGATAGGTTTTGTATGTATATATATATAACTCTATGTATGTGTGTGGGCATATATGTATGTAAATCTCTATATATGTATATCTCTCAATACATGTATATGTACATATATATTATATATATAATATCAATAGAAATATATCCATGCTTAACTGTAGCCTACTTGGGGGAGGATGGGAAAAGGGATGAAAGGGGAAAAAAAAGAATAAAGTAAAAAGTAGACAGCAAAAAACAAAAAAAAATAACCTACTATAAGGAAGCAAAGAAAATGTGGACAGTCATGAATATAATGTCTTCCATTATTATATGATTTCTTGAAATGTAAATTTATTGCTTCTTATTTTGAATCTTCTCTGATGTCTGCTGTGCACATGGCATTTAAAAATTTTCCTTTTTCTATCTTTTTCTTGTATTTTGTTTTTTCTTCCTTTGTATTTAGTTATAAATATTTTAAAAATACCTATAAATATATAAAATAAATGGGAATTTGTCTACCAAGATATATAAGGGAATTATATGAATACAGCTATAAAATACTTTATCAAAATAAAGATTTAAATAATTGTAGAGATATTCACTGTTCTAGAGTGGGTTTGGCAAATATACTAAGAGATAATGCTACCTAAATTAACTGACTTTATTCAATGCTATATCACTCACACTACCAAAGGACTCTTTTATAAAGCTAGGAAAAATAAATGATGAAAGTCGTCTGGAAGAAGAAAGATCTAGAACATAAAGGGAATCAGTACAAATTCCAAACTACAGGATATAGCAATGATCATTAAACTTGTTATTATAATATTAATATAATATAAATAATGTTATTATTATTTAGTTCTAATTTTAAAATAGGTAAATTGGTAGAATGTATTTGGTATGTAACATACAAAAGAAAATAGACAACAGCATGTGAGATTAAAAATAAAGGGATGAGGGAACTATATTTATGCTGTAAAGATGTATAAAAAATACATGTATACCTTGTTCTAGAAATCAGAGATGGAAAGGACATTGTATCAGAAAAACGGTAAAGTGGGGGTACTATATCTCACAAAGAGGCAAAGGAAACCTATTATATCTGAGAGAAAGAATAGAGGGGGATGAATATAGTGGGTATTTGACTTCCATAAGAATTGATTTTAAGAGAAAAAATGTTAGACATATTCTATATGGTGAAACTTCTCCCATCTCATTGAAAAGTGAGAAGGGAAAAGTGAAAAGGGAAGGAATAATCTAAGCAGAAGGGAATACAGAAACTGAGAGGGAAAGGAGTAAGATAGGGGAGGAACCTAAGGTGGGGAGGAGGGATACTAAAGGGAGGGCTGGAGAAGCAAGTGGTGCTCACAAGTTTAATATGGGAAGGTAAGGGTAAGGGAAAGAGGGAAAAGCAAAATAGGGTTAACAAGATGGAAGTAATACAATTGGAATTTAACCATAAAATGTGAATAGTAAACTCCCATAAAGAGAAGCGATTAGCAGAATGGATTAAAAGCCAGAATCCAACAATATGTTGCTTACAGAAACACACCTGAAGCAGGGAGATACATCAGAATGCAGGTAAAAGGATGGACAAATACTATTTCAGGTGAAGTCAAAAAGCAGGGGTAGCCATCATCTAAATCAAGCAAAACAAAAATTGATCTAATTAAAAGAGATAAGGAAAGGCATTAATCTAGCTAAAGGGTAATAAATAATGAAGCAATATCAATATTAAACATGTATGCACCAAGTGGTGTCATCTAAATTTAAAGAGAAATAAAGAGCTGCAAGAAGAAAAGATAGCAAAACCATAATAGTGGAGAAACTGCACCTCAGAATTAGATAAATCAATCACAAAATAAATAAGAAAGAAGTCAAAGAGGTAAAAGAATACTAGAAAAAGTTAGATATGATAGACCTCTGGAAAAACAAATGGAGACAGAAAGAGTACACTTTTTCAGCAGTTCATGGAACCATACAAAAATAGACCATATATTAGGACATAAAACCTCAAACTCAAATGCAGTAAGCAGAAATCGGAATGCATCCTTTTCAGACTATGATGCAAAAAATTACACTCCAACAAAAAAGCCAGGAAAGTAGACCAAAATAATTGGAAACTAAATAATCTCAACTAAAGAATGATTGGGTGAAACAGCAAATCATAGACATAATTAATAACTTCACCCAAGAAAATGACAAAATGAGACATCATATCAAAATGTGGATGCAGCCAAAGCGGTAATAAGAAATTTCTATCTCTAGAGCTTACTTGCATAAAGTAGAAAAGAAATCCAATTCTTACAACTAAAAATGCTAGAAAGGAACAAATTAAAATCCCAGTCAAACACTAAACTTGAAATTCTAAAAAAAGGAGATCAAAAATTGAAAGTAAAAAACTTGAATTAATTAATAAAACTAAGAGTTGGTTCTAAAAACCAAAAAATAGACAAACCCTTAGTAAATCTGATTAAAAAGGAAAGAAAAATCAAATTGTTAGTCTTAAAAATGAAAAAGGAGAACTCGCCACTAATGAAGAAAATTACAGCAATAATTAGGAAATTACTTCCCATTTATGGCAATAAATCACAACTTAAAATGAAATGGAAGAATACCTTCAAAAAATAAACCCCAGATTAACAGAGGAAGAAGTAAATATCCTAAACAGTCCCATCTTAGAAAAGAAAAAACAAATTAACCAACTCCCTAAGAAAAAAATCCCAGGACCAGATGGATTTACATGAATTCTACCAAACATTTAAAGAACATGCTAATCATATAAACATTTGAAAAAATAGGGACTGAAAGTCCTACCAAATTCCTTTTACACACAGACATGGTACTGATACCTAAACCAGGTAGGCTTGAAAAACAGAAAAGAAATATAGACCAATCTCTTAAGAACATATCTAAAATCTAAATAAATATAGCAAAAAGATTCAAAATCATCCACAGGATAATACACCTATGATCAAGTAGGATTTATACCAGGAATGAGGTGGTTCAATATTAGAAAACTATTAGCATAATTGACTATACCAATAAGCAAACTAACAAAACCATATGATCATCTCAATAGATGCAGAAAGCATTTGATAAATCCAACATCCATTCCTAATAAAACACTTGAGAGTATAGGAATAAATGGACTTTTTCTAAAATAGTCGAAGCATATATTTAAAACCATCAGTAAGCATCATATGCAATGGCAAAACTGAACTTTCCCAGTAAATCTGGTGAACAAGGTTGCCCACTGTCACCATTACTATTCCAATATTGTTAGAAACACTAGCCCTCGGCAATAAGAGTCAAGAAAAGATTAAAGGAACGAAAGCGTGAGGAAAACCAAACTATCACCTTTGCAGATGATATGATGGTATACTTAGAGAACCCTAAATTCTACAAAAAAGCTATTATTTCTAATAGCATAACTTTTAGCAAAGTGCAGTTATAAAATAAACCCCAAAATCCCCAGCATTTTTATACATCACCAACAAATCCAACGCAAAATACAAAAGAAATTCCATTCAGAATAACTTCACAGCATAAAATATTTGGGAATCTATCTACCAAAAAAAGTCAGAATTATAGAGCTTAAATTACAAAAAACTTTCCACACAAATAAAGTCAGACTTAAACAATTGGAAAAAATATCAATGCTCCTGGAATTTAGCAAATATAATAAAGAATGACAATACTCCTAAACTAATCTATTTATTTAGTGCTATACCAATCAGACTTCCAAGAAAATATTTTAATGATCTAGAAAAAAACAACAAAATTCTATGGAATAAATAAAAGTCAAGAAAATCTCAAAAGAATTAATGAAAAAAATCAAATGAAGGTGCCTAGCTTACCTGACCAAAACATATTATAAAGCAGCAGTCACCAAAACCATTTGGTATTGGCTAAGAAACAGATTAGTTGATCAGTGGAACAGGTTGGTCACAAGACAGAAAGTCAACATAGCAATTTAGTGTTTGACAACCCAAAGATCCTCCTTTGGATAAGAATTATTATTTAAAAACTGCTGGGATAACTGGAAATTAGTATGGCAGAAATTAGGCATGGACCCAATTAACACTGATACCAAGATAAATCAAAATGGGTCCATGATTTAGACATAAAAACAGATTATAAACAAATTGAGGAAACATAGGATAGTTTATCTCTCAGACTTTGGAAGAGGAAGAAATTTGTGACTAAAGCGAACTAAGACCAATTGATCAAAATAGAAAAATTTGATTACATCAAATTAAAAAGCTCTGTACAAACAAAACTAATAAACAAGATTAGAAGGAAGCAACAAACTGGAAAACATCTTCACAGTTAAAGTTCAATAAAGGCCTCATTTCCAAAATATATGAGACCTAATTTATAAGAAACCAATCCATTGTCCAATTGATAAATGGTCAGGATAAGAACAACAATTTCAAAGATGATGAAATTAAAATCATTACCACTCATAAGAAAAGTGTTCCAATCATTATTAATCAGAGAAATGCAAATTAAGACAACTCTGAGATACCACACACACCTGTCAATTGGGTAAGATGACAGGAAAAATAATGATGAGGTTGAGGGATGGGAAAACTGGACACTGAACAACATTGTTGGTGGACTGTGAACAATCCAACCCATTCGAAACAATATGATTATGCCCAAAAGTTATCAAACTGTGCATACCCTTGACCCTAGCAGTGTTTCTACTGCTTATCTCCAAGGAGATACTAAAGGGAAAGGACCTGTATTGCCAAAAATGTTTTGGCAGCCCTGTTTGTAGTGGCTAGAAGCTGGAAACGAGTGGAGCCCATCAATTGAAATGGTTGGGTAAATTGTGTATAATGTTATGAAATTATTGTTCGTAAGAAATGACCAAAAGATGAATACAGAGAAGCTTGGAGAATTACATGAACTGATGCTAAGTGAAATGAGAGAACAAGAGCACTATCGCAACAACGAACGGATGAAGATGTAATCTGATGAAGTGGATTTCTTTGAAAGAGACTTAATTCCAGTTTCATTGATCAATGATGGACGAAGCACACCCAAAAAAAAAAACACTGGAAATGAAATGTAAACTGTTTGCATTTTTGTTTTCTTCCTGGGTATTCTACCTTCTGAATCAATTCTCCTGTGAAACAAGAAAACTTTGGATCTGCACACATACATTGTATCTAGGATATACTAGGACATTAACATATAAGGACTGTTTTCCATCTAGGGAGGGTGACGGTGGGGGAAACGAACAGAAGTGAGTGCAAGGGATAATGTGTAAAAAAAAAAACCCAGGATGATTCTGTAATAAAAAAGTTATTTATAATAAAAAATAAATAAATAAATAAACTTTAAAGAATCATAAAAAAAAATAAAAAATAAAGGGATGAATCATCAAAATACTAACTAAGGAAAGAAGACATAACTTTTGGGATTATGGACAGGGAAAAAGTTGATGACCAAATAACAGGTGAAGAAGATTACAGAAGAAAATAAACAGTTTTTTAGTACATAAAACTGAAATTATTTTGCAAAAATAAAACAATGAGTTCAAATGTAAACTCTCTAAACTTATTATCTGTGAAACTTTAGGGAAGTCACTCAACCACTATGAACCTCAGTTTCCTAATGTATAAAATGAGGAGGCTGGATCAGATGACCTACAAGATATATATTCCTGTCAGTCTAAAAATTATTATGAGATAATGCTAATTAAAGAAAAAATGGAGAAAATGGTAGGGAAGAAAAATGAACAGTCTTAAGATCAAGATAAGTATCCATGTACAGAGGAAAAAGCTTGGTGCTGTATATGTAGGAAACAGAAAAGAAGTTGGGTCTAAGAAGAATGGAATGTTGGGGGAGTATTAAAAAAACTGGAATTTTTTTTTTAGACTACATACAGATAGTCTATTCTATAGACAACTGGAATACTGGTGTGATGTTTTTAAATTCAACGTAGTAAATATTAGGAAAGCACTCTAAAATCTCAAGTTATGTTTTAAGAAAATTAATGTTAAATGATGCACACAAAATAATGCAATATATCACCTTAGACTGGCGAGAAACAACTAAAGTGATAAAATTACTAATATGCAATTAAAATTAGCAATTAACATTTACTGAGTATTTTCTAGGTAACTCTCACTATATTAATTGCAATTAAGGACAAAACTGACTTTTAAATAAGAACTGACAAGACAACCGAAACAGCCATATTACATTTTTCAGAAGTAGACAAATAGTAGCAAAGTAATTGTAGTATGGCATAAAGTATTGCAGAGTGACAGGAGACGCACTATCAAGGACTCTTCTGCACTGATACACAATTTCACCCTGTTGTACCATCTTTGTATGTAACTTCAAATGTAAATGCACAAAATATTTCTCACCTGAAGCAACAACCGTGCTTGCCCATAATGTATTTTCTATGCTGAGACTTTCATGAATGGGTGGATCACTATCTTCCTGTTAAAAAAAAATTTCAAATAAATGATTTTATGCTAGATGAATATAAAATGTGCCAAGGACATGGCCATTAATTAAATTAAAGTTGAGTAAATTTTAAAAGTAGCACATTCTAGGATAGGAAAAATGTAACAAGATAAAATTATCAGGTATGAAAGAAGTAAAGAAAACAGAAATAATCTTAAAATATTCTTATGAAACATTAAAAATAAACTTTATAAATTATATGGTATTATAATAATATAAATTTTACAAAAGATAATACATTAAAAGAGAATTCTAAAGAATTCATTTGGCTAAATAATATTCTCTAAAAACCTTATGAAATCTTCAGCACATATATAATTCAAATACAAGGCATTCATTCAAACATTTATTTAGCACCCATAGGTATAAAGGTTGGTCAATGATAAATGGATAATTTTTATGAATATGGGCAGATAAAAATGTGTTTTAAATAAGAATGTATGGGACAAAAATTCTTTTGCATGCATTATCAGAAAATTGTAGAATAATAATTAACAAAGTTTTATGCCTTCTTAAAAATACTACTATTATGCCATTAGACTTTATAATTGGTTTTCAAATAAGTAAATATAAATTGCATTTTGCTCAATTTTTCCCCTTAAGAGTAAATATACAGAAACAGTATAGAATCATGGATATGGTCAAGAAGACTTTTTCCATCTTATATGTTGACTGTGTGACTTTAGACCCAGTCAATTCTCTCTGCATAAAAACTTCACAGATTGCCAATATGTACTTTAAGAGAATTTTCTCATTGGAAGTTTTCTACAATGAAATACACGGATCCATAATAAAACAGTTATCTAAATATACACACACACGAAAATTGAGCGTCAATATATCCTATAGAAATACTTGTTATTTAAAACTAAGTTTTTTCACTGAAGACAGACATGATTATTTCTGATACCAGAATTCTCACATTGGTCAGAGGCTTTGTAAAGATTATTAGGTTAGGGAGTTTCCTTGACATAGGCATGAAGGCAAATGATCTTTCTTTCTTATCCTTCACATAAATTAAGAAACCCCAAAATTTATTTCTATTTTACTTTCCTGACCTACAAATCCAGGAAAATAAGCTTCATTTCCACAATTTATTCTTATTTAAGACATTTAATCATGTATAAACATACTCAAATCATTCACTTAATTTATATTTAGATATATGCACTTATTTTCTCTTGTTAGATATAACAGTAAAGATTGCTTCATTATTTTTGTATTCTCGATACCTGGCATATAGGAGATACTTAATAATTATCTAAATACCTAATTAATCATGCTTGATTAATTAAAAGAAATGATAACAAGGCAAAGAAGAAAAAGTATAAGGATCCTGAATCAGAAAACTGCAAAAGAGGTGGATTAGAGAATTTCTAGATTTATGAACTGAATGATAAGATTAGACTCCAAAGGTCCCTTCTAGATCTAAGTCTATGATCATATGCTCTAGATTTTTCTAAGAAACAATACTGAACTAGTTCATTTAATATTTTCCAGGACATATCCTTTTCCTACTTTTTCAAACCATGAGGAACATAGTATATTATTTGTAAATGCAACTAATGTACTAATACTGGGTACAAAGGATGAAGAAATATTCAGAAAAGAATGGCATCAGGGTAGCTAGTTGGCACAGTGGATAGTGCATCAGCCCTGAAATCAGGAAAACCTGAGTTCAAATATGATCTCAGACACAACACTTCCTAGCTGTGTGCCCTTAGGCAAGTCACTTAACCCCAACTCCCTCAGTAAAAAAATTAAAAAGAACATCATAAGAACTTACAAATTAAATTAATGCAAACTGTGATATTTGAGCTGTCTAAAGCAAAAGTGAGAATAATTTTTGAAATATTCAGTATATGGGGCAGCTAGATGGCTCAGTGCATAGAGCACTAGCCCTGAAGTCAGGAGGATCTGAGTAGAAATCTAGCCTTAGACACTTAAAACTTCCTAGTTTTGTGACCCTGGACAAGTCACTTATTCCCAACTGCCTCAGCAAAAAAAAAAAAAAAAAATATATATATATATATATATATATATATATATATATAAAAACATTCAGTATATCAAAGTTTAGTCAAGAAAAAGTAATAAGAGAAGTCAAAGATTTTTAAACAGCACAATCTATGGACATAATGATGAATGCTTTATGGAAAAGAGTTGATAAGCATTGGACACAAAAAAAATCAAAAATATAATTATATTTTAACAAACACAAAAATAATCATTATGATGTGGAAACACACTCTAGAATTAGCAGAATACAGACTTGTTAGAAAAAGAGCACAGTAAAAAGTAAAAATAAAAAAAAAAAAGAGTATAACTGAAATAGCTGAATCCTTAGTTAAACAAGTTACTGATAATTAAAGATGAGTATAAATAGTAGAAATGATATTACACAAAAGTTTAGCCTATATAAAATAATTGCCTTAAGAAGGGAACCAAAAGCGTCTAGAAAGATTCATTTACATAAACGCTTAACTAACTTGCTAAGTACAGACAGATGGAAGGCAAGTGTATAAGTGATATAGGAAAACAATTACAACAAAAACTTGTTTATAAAAATTTAGGGGGAACAAAGATGGACATTTATGTAAAATAACATTTCATAAAGCAGAGAGAATCAGTAGAAAGAAAATCCAATTTAAAGAAATTTTAATGAGAACCCTAAGACAAACTAAGCAATATCATCCTGAGAATGATTAGAGGTAGCAATAGAGGAGCAAAGAAAAGTAAACAAAGAAGAACAATGAAAAAGATCTACAAAGCTTTTTTTATAATAAATTATTTTCACCATCAAGGACAGAAGAGCCAGTTTTCAACTTTCATTTTACAGTTCCAAATGTAAAAAAGGAGGTAAAAATGGCACAAGACATGTGAATATAGGAATACAATGAAAAATTCATATGAATGATGCAAAGCAAAATAAACAGCAACAGAAAAATATCATGTTTATGATGTTTAATCATGTAAATGGAAATTACAATAAAACAATCAAAATTCAATGGTATGAAATTATATATAATTTATATATAATATAATAGCAATATATAAGCAGGCTTACTGTAAAAAACAAAAAAGAGCAATGATAAAGTATACCCTTCTTTCTTTGCAGAGTTAGGGAAATATGAGTGTGGCACATTACAGATAATTTGAGGATTTAATGATGTGCTGAATTTCCTAATTTTTCTTTTCTTTTCTTTTTTTTTGACTTCATTATAAGACATGGATTTCTGGAAAGAGGTAGGGAAGGATTGAAGTAAAAATGTTAAGTTTATACTAATGTCTATTATTAAAGGAATTTTAGTTTTATGTGTATATATATATATATATATATATATATATATATATATAATTTGAGCAAAAAGCTAACAACCTGTAGTCCAACTATTCAACAGTTTTGAGTCATTTATATACATATAACAAAGCTCAATTGGAATATTATCAGAAAATGTTGAAATATTCTGTAACATAATTTTATAATAGACTACCATCTTTTCCATAATGTAAGTGACTACAAGACATACTGTAGTGTTCTTGTTTGGTTTTCTGGTGGTCTCTGGAGCAGCCTTCCTTTCAGTTCAGTAATCACCACAAGAATAACCAGGTGCTAAAGTCCACATTCTTTATTGCCTCCTGGCCTGGGGCCCAGGCTAGCTTTCTTAGAGACCTTCTGGAGTCTTGGTTTCAGTGGAGAAGGGCAGGAGGCCAGGCCAGCCACCAAGAGGCTGAAGATGGAATGAAGCTTTCTCCTTGGCTCTGAGAGCTTGAGTTCTCGCCTGCAGTGCTCTGTCTTCTCTGGTTCTGAATAAATCTGGCTCTGAGTCTGAGTCCCAGCTTATATGCGCTCTTATAACTACATTATCATAAGTGTGAATCTTATAGAACTATATTAAGTACTAAGTACAGGTACTGAACTAAAGAACTATCAAGTACATATGCTAAATTAGATTACCATGGTCTTTATCCATTCCACTGACTTAACACCTTGTAAGAATCCTTGTTTCAGAGTTCTGGCCCATAACAATATAGGAAAGAAGAACCTTTTATATTTATAAACATTTTTTATTATAAATAAAGATTTTGATTCAATAGAACAAATTACTGATGTTAAGGCTCTCTTCTAATAAAGACCTATCCTGTACCAATATTAATAAGCTGGTTCAATCATGATCTCATCATGAACAATAAAGAAGGCATAAAACAGTGCTGTCCATTGTGATGGAGAAGATTTAACAAAGTCTACAGCTGTTTTAATCTAACAAGTGATTATCTAGTACTGATGTATAACCATTTTTATAAAGCCGATCATTACATATTTTACTATGAGCAAAAATCCTTTAGAAAAATGGAGTAGACCTCATAGATAATAAAAGAGCAAGAGCAAAAAGCAGTACTAGGGTATAATCTCAAAAATGACAGAACGATATCTGTTCAAATACAAAAAAACTGTTCAATATAACAGTAATACAAGTCCATGCTCCAACCATTGATGCCAAAGAGACCAAAGTTGATCAGTTCTATGAAGATCTATGACCATCTAAAAGGAACACCAAAAGAAATTTTACATTCACCATAGAGAATTGGAATGCTAAAGCAGGAAATGAAAAGACAATTAGAATAACAGGTAAATTTGGCTTTATAGTATAAAATGAAGAAAAGCAAGAGAATAACAGAGTTTTGTTGAAATAATTTTTTTTTAACAACCTAAAAGGCAATTCTACAAACAGACATGAAATCAAGAGTGATTGTATAATTTGCAGCCAAAGGTGAAAAGCTCTATACAGTTAGTTAAAACAAGACCTGAAGTTAAGTGTGGCTCAAATCATGAGCTTCTTACTGCAAAATTCAGACTTAAATGGAAATAGGGAAAATCATAGGACCACATGAATATGAACTAAATAACATCCCTTAAAAATATGAAGTGAAAGTGATAAATAGATTTAACAGATTAGAATCTGATATAAAAAGTGTCTGAAGAACTACGGACCATGATTCAAGATATTGTATAGAAGGCAGGAATCAAAAACATACCAAAGTAAAATGAAGAGCAAGAAAGCAAAATGGCTACCTAATGAGGCTTTATAAATAGCTGAAGAAATAAGGAAAGCAAAAGGTAACAGAGAAAAGGAAAGATATACCCAAATGAATGCAGAATTCCAGAAAGAAATGGTCAAAAGTTTTTTTCTTAAATGAGCAAATAAAAAAGGAAAAGAAGAGAAGGCAATAAAATGGGAAAGACAAGAGATCTCTTCAAGAAAATTAGAAATATCAAGGGAATGTTTCAAGGAAAAATGGACATGATAAAAGACAAAAATGGTAGAGACTTAACCAAAATAGAAGAGAGTAATAAAAAATGGCAAGTAATAAAAAATGACAAAAAAACATATAAGAAAGATCTAACATCATCAATATCTGATAACCCAGGATGGTATGGTTATTGGTCTAGAGGTAGACTTCTTGGAGAATGAAATTAAGTGGGCCTTGGAAAGCACTGGTAACAGTAAAGTTCCTGGAGATGATAGAATTCCACTTGAATTATTTAAAATCCTAAAAAATGATGTGTTAAATTGCTGCATTCAATATGTCAGTAAATTTGGAAAACCCAAAAGTAACCACTGGATTGGATGTGTTTACTTTCCAAACCTACACAAGGACAATGCCATGGAATGTTCAAATTACTAAAAAATGAGCTCATTTCATATACCAGAAAGATTATAATTAAGATTGTACAAGCTAGACTTCAGCAATTCTTCAACTGAAAATTATTAGAACAGGCTGGTTTTTGAAGAGACAGAATAACTGGAGATCAAATTGCTAACATTTACTGGATTATGATGGAGAAAGCTTGAGAAAAAACATCAACTTCTGCTGATTACACTAAAGCCTCTAATTGTGCTGATTTCAACATATGCCAAGTCCTCAAAGAAAATGGAGTACTATGAACATCTTACTTGTCTCCTGAAGAACCTATTTGTGGGCCAAGAAGCAACAGTTAGAATGACACATGGAACAACTGACTGATTTGAGAATGGAAAAGGAATGACAAGATTATATATTGTCACCATATTTAAATTATATACAGAGTACGTCGTACAAAATGTAGGACTGGATGAATTAAAAGTCAGAATTAAGAATGCTGGGAGAAATATCAAATATATGAAGAATTAAGAGGCCTCGAGAAGGATGGAAAGAAAAAAAAAAGCTTCAAAAAAACTAAGATGTTGGCAACTGGTCTCATCACGTCTGGGTAAATAGAAGAAAGAGAAATGGAAACAGTGTCAGATTTTACATTCTTGGGTTTAAATATTACTGCTGACAGCAACTGCAGCAATGACATTAAAATACACTTACTTCTAAAAGAAAGTAATGACAAACCTAGGCAGCATAATAAAAAACAAAGACATTATATCTTGCTGACCAAAGTCCACATAGTTAAAGCTACGGTGTTTCTAGTAGAAAACTATATGGCAGTGAGAGTTAGACTTTAAAGAATGCTGAGTGTTGCAGAACTGACACTTTCAAGTTGTGGTGCTGGAGAAGAGTTGTAAGACTCCCTTGGATAGCCTGAAGATAAAATTAGTCAAAACTTTAAAAGTTCCAGATGTTAGGAAAGATTAAGGGCAAAAAGAAAAGAAAAAAGCAAAGGATGAGACGAATAGTGTCATGGAAATAATGAACATAAGTTGGAATAGATTTTGAGAGATCTGAGAGGATAGAAAAACCTGGTGTGTTATGGCCCACCGAATCACAAAGAGTCAAACACGACAGAATGACCAAACAATAAAAATGACACTTAAGCCTTACTGAGAAAAGAGATCATTTATGTCAAGTTTCAGGATCTCGCCTTCTTTAAAACTAAAAATTTCTTGGCAATGCCCATTAATCTTTACTCCTTTATTCTGGTGTCTGATGCAGAGGTGATCTTTTCCCTCACAAAACCAACCCTTCCATTGCTAACCTTGCTGCCAAAGTCCTCCTGCCTTTTCCACAGATTTACCCCACAACTTCCTCTCTCATTCTATTCTTCAGTCACTCTCTCATATTCAGACTCTACCTAGGAAATCCATTATTTGTTATGAACAGGCCCCAAATTCCTTCATCATTAAAAACAGTCTCATGCAACCTTGCTATCTTAAGTTATTTTCCTCCCCTGCCCCACTTTTCTTCACAATTCTTGGGAAGTAAAAAAAAAAAAAAAAACCTCTTTATTAATGGCATCTACTTCCTCTACTTATTTACTTCTACTTATCAGTTAAAACTTCCTCCGACTTACATGAACTGATGCTAAATGAAATGAACAGAACCAGAAAATCATTATACATGGCAACAATGAGATTATACGATGATCAATTCTGATGGACGTGGCTCTCTTATTCAGTGAGATGATTTAAACCAGTTCCAATTGTTCAGTGATGAAGAAAACTATCTACACCCAGAGAGAGGACTATGGGAAATGAGTGTGATTCACAACATAGCATTTTCACACTTTTTGTTTGCTTGCATTTTATTTTGCTTCATTTTTTTCTCTTGTGTGGCATGATGATTGTATAAATATGTATGCATATATTGCATTTAACATATATTTCTACCATGTTTAACATATATTGGACTACTTGCCATCTAGGGGAGAGTGTGGGGGAAGGGAGGAAAAATTGAAACACAGGATTTTGCAAGGCTAATGTTGAAAAATTATCCATGCATGTTTTAAAAAATAAAAAGCTTTACTAAAAACAAAAAAACAAAAAACCTTCTCTCCAAAGATATCAATGATTTTAAAAAATGCATTTATTTAAAACATAAATACAAAATAGAAAAAAATCATAAAAAAGGAAGTTTGTCATGTACAGAGGACTTAAAATATGTAACAATAAATCGTTATTTCAAGAAATCACATATAATAAATATTATACATTGTATTTGGAATTGTCCATCTTTTCTTGACTTACTTATAAGTTTATTTTTTTGTTTGCTGTGCATTTTTAACTTCATTCTTCTTTTTCCCATTTCTTCTTCCCCATTTCCCCAAGCAGGCTATAGTTAAGCATGTATATATTTGAGTGTATTTGTGTTTATTTATACATACATATGTATCTATAATCATATACATTATACAAATATAAATTCATATACATCTATGTAATACGTACTATGCTGCTTCTCTGTTTTTGTAAAGGTGAATAACATCATTCTTATTAAGTGTAAGGTCTTAACATATTTTTTTCTAAATCCACTAACATCACTTCTTATGTCACAAAAATATTCCAACCTTTTACTATCCTGTTTTTTTTTTTTAATCATCTAAAACAATATTAACATGGTCAATATATAATGTAAATTTCTATTGGTTAAATCTTTAACATTTACTTTGTCTGAGATCAATGATTACTACCCTTACTTTTTTTTTTTTTGCTAATAAATGCTACTCCTGATCATTAATATTGTGTTTATGTAAATCTCATCCATCACCAGTCTCTGCTAACTCTTCTACTCTTATCCTTAGTTTGTCTTGCTACTATTTAACCTCCTCCTCATGAGGATTTCTTCCTTATCCTCTTTACTCTACTTTTTCCCTCCCTCTTCCCATTCCCCTTAATATAAATACTTTATCCCACTCTGTCCCCTATCTTATCCCCACCATCTCATTTCCTTATAATTTTTAGAGCTTTCTACCCTTCTACATGTGTGTATTGTCTCTCTAAGTCATTTCCTAGGTGAGCTGGGTTTCACAACTATCAGTTCTTCTCTCCCGTTTAATTCCTTTGTATCAGTTCTTATTCTCATACCTCATTTCATATAATAAATGTTTTTATTTTTTCCTACAAAGATTTCCTTTTTAGAATCATGTCATCCTCCATGCTATCCCTAATCTTTCTTTTGAATTATCCAATTACTAATGACAATCAAACATATGGTTTACATTTCCGTGTAGAAAACACAGTTTGTCCTTATTGAGTTCCTTAAAATTAGTCTCTGAAGCTTATCTGATGTTCCTCTTGGATCTTACATGTCAAATTTTCTATTAAGTTTAGGGTTTTTTTTCCCAACAAAATCCAGAAAATCTGATAGTGTGATGAATTTTTTTTTTTTTAATTCAGGATAATGCTTAATTTTGCTGGATATAATACTTTTGGCCACAACCCTAGTTTTTTTTTTTTTTTTTTTTCTTTTGATCTGTTATATATAGTTCTCCTAGACCTGCAGTCTTTTATGGCGACTGCTAATAAGCCTTGAGTGATTCTGATTGTGGCTCCAGTATATTTGAACTGTTTTTTTTTGGTTGTTGCTTGTAAAATTTCCTCTTTGATCTGGAGGTTTTGAAATTTAACAATGTTCCTGTAAGTTTTCTTTGTGGGATCTCTTTTAGGTAGTGATCAGTGGATTTTTTTTTTTCTATTTCTACCTTTCCCTATTGTTCAAACACTTCAAGACAGTTTTCTTTAATTATTTCTTGTATTATTATATCAAGATTCTTTTTTTTTTTTTTTAGTTACAGCTTCCACTTATTTTTATGTTTTCTCTTCTTGATTTGAACTCCAGATATGTTGGATTTTTTTTTTTAATGAGATAGCTTACATTCTCTTCCATTTTTTCATTCTTTATAATTTGTTTTATTATTTCATCATCTCTTATAACTTTGTTGACTTTCCTTTGCCCAATTCTAATTTTCTTTCTTTTTCTTTTTTTTTTTTTTTGTTGAGGCAATTGGGGTTAAGTGACTTGCCCAGAGTCACACAACTAAGAAGTATTAAGTGTCTGAGACCAGATTTGAACTCAGGTCCTCCTGACTTCAGGGCTGGAGCTCTATCTACTATGCCACCTAGCTGCCCTTCACCCCGCCCCCCCCATTCTAATTTTCTCTTTTTTTCCCCCCCTCTCAACAGGATCTTACTCTTCCAATTATATATAAAGATAATCATCAATATTCTTTTTTTAAGATTTTTTTGAGTTCCCAACTTTTTTCTCCTTACTGTCTCCCTCCCCCAGAAAGCAATGTGATATAGATTATACATGTACAATATTTTAAACTATATTTCCATGTTTGTTGGGTTGTGAAAGAAAAATGAGAACAAAAGGGGAAAAATACAAAAAATAAAAAAAGTAAGGATGATGTTATCCACCTTCAGAGAAACAGAGAACATTACACAGATGTATATGAATGCATATATGTATAATGTGTATGATAATAACTAGGTATATATATTTGTATTGTGCAAGCAAGAGATATGTCCTCCTGTATTTACCCCGCAACTTCCTCTCCCATTCTATTCTTCAGTCACTCCCTCATATTTAGATTCTTCCTACAAAATCCATTATTCTTTATGAGCAGGCCCCAAACTTTGACCCATATTCACTCTCTATAGTTCTCCTTGTATATACAGATGGGGTTTTCTATGCCAACTCCTTTGGAATTGTCTTGGATCACCATACTGCTGGGAAGAGCTAAGTCTAAAACAATTGATCATCACATAATCTTGCGATTACTATGAATAATGTTCTCATGGTTCTGCTCAGTTCACTCAGAAATAGTTCATATAAGTCTCTCCAGGCTTTTCTGAACTCAGCCTGCTCATCATTTCTTTTAGAACAATAACATTCCATTACATTCATATACCATAACTTATTCAGCCATTCCCCAATTGATGGACATCTACTCAATTTTCAGTTCCTTGACATTACAAATAGAACCACTATCAGCATTTTTTTGCACATATGGTTCCATTTCCCTCTTTTATAACTTTGAGATATGGATCTAGTAGTGACACTGCTGGATCAAAGGTTATACACAGTTTTACAGTCCTTTGTAAATAGTTCCAAATATTTCTCCAGAATGCCTGGATCAGTTCACACTTTCAATGCATTAGTGTCCCTGTTTTCCCCACATCCCCTCCAACATGTATTGTTATCTTTTCCTCTCATCTTAACCAATTGATAATAGATGTGAGGTGGTACCTTAGAGTTAATTTAATTTCCATTTCTCTAATCAATAGTGATTTAGAGCATTTTGTCATATGGTTTTAATTTCTTCATTTGAAAATGTCTTATCATATCATTTAACTACATATCACCCAATTCTAATTTTCAAAGAGTCATTTTCTTCTTTAAGTTTCTAGATCTCCTTTTCTAGTTGGTTGACTTTTTATAACCTTCCTGTTTTTCTTGAATTATTATTTTCTTTTAATTTAGTTTTTCTTCCAATTTCTCTCATTTGATTTTTAAAGTCTTTTTTGAGTTCTTCTATGAATTCTTTTTGGGCAGGTAAATATTTTACATTATTTTTTAAAAATGAATCCTGATCTTCTCTATTCCTATAACGTCTGATGGTTTGATTCTTTCTCTTTTGTCTGTTTTTTTTTTTTTTTTTTAAATTAGAGTTCATTAGTGTAATCACCTCCAATCCTATGATGGGGGAGATGGTGCCTTGGATCTCAGGTCCTTCTTCAAGTTCAGTCCTTTTCTGCCCTGGAACCTGAAACCAAGAACTCCACTCTCCTAGAGGTGCTCAAAGTCAGTAGCAGCAGTCCTACCCCATTGCTTCTGCATTCACCTATCCTGTGCTGATGTCTTTTCATGACACATTGCTTTCTCCCTAGCACATGTGGACCTGGCATTTCTTATCAACACAGGTTTTCTTAATATTCACTGATTCAGACAACTGATTCCCCATACTATCTGGGAGGTGAAAGTTCTTGTGGCTGGGCTATATCTACTTCCCACCCCAGCTAACACTAGGGCTTCCTGCTTGTTGTTTCTGTAAAACTAGACTGGAGGTGTTTATCCTAGTATCTTTCTTCAGATCTTCTCCAATTGTCCCATAGTTCTGCCCCAATTCCCATTTGTTTTTAACTGCTCTACGTTTGTCCTGAGGTGCACTTTTGCTTTATTTGTGGAGGAAACCTGAAGAGCTTGGAATTTTCTGACATACTCCACCATCTTCCCAGAAGCCTCCCCCATATCAATAATTTAAGAAATCATAATTGCCAATTATGACATTAAAATATGATAGAATATTGTGCTGTAAGAACAAAGAAATAAGCAATTCAAAAAAGACATAGAAAAACTTATGAAATGATGTGGAGTGAAGTGAGCAAAAACAGATCAACAATTGAGACTTGATATCATCATTAAAAAAACAGATGATCCTGAAGACTTTTATAAACTGATGAAATATGAAATGAGCAAAAGAACTAGTAGAATAATTTATGCAATATGAAAACTCTGTGAAAACAAACAACTTTGAAAATTATAAGCAATTTCATCAATGCAAACAATCACTTGTGATTCCCCACAATTGATGAAAAATGTTACTTAGAGAGAGATGACAAATTCAGGGTATTGAATTAGACTTATAACATGTATTTATATATAGCTCTTATTTTGTCTGACTATGCATAAATGTCACATGAAACTTGCTTTTTTTTTTTTCTTTCCTTCATGCAGTGGGAGAAGAGGGAGAGATAAAATAGATTTGGAAATGACCTACTATAAATGAGAACTGTTGGATGTACTTTCAGATGAATTCACTATATTATTAGGATTTACTTTGTTACAAGAAACCTCTCATGAAGTAGAAATAATTTGTAACTATTTGTAACATTAAAATAAAACATATCAATAAAATGTCATGATTCCCTCCCAAAATTTCCTGCCCTTTGTTAAAACAAACGTCTTTACTGCATTAAATTAAAGCTGTTGACTACTTTTTTCCTCATGAATATGCTCTTTTCTTTGGGCTTTTGTGAATTTATCCTTTCCTGGTTCTCATCTTATCCACTGATATTTCTTTTTACTCCTTTACTAATTCATCATTCCTATCACATATTCCTAATTGCAGGTATGTTAACAAGCCTCCTTTTTGGGCCTCCTTCTCTTTTCTTGCCACATTTTCTTGGTGCCCTCAGAAATTTCAGTGGGTTTATATACCTATGGAGATGATTTTCATCTCCACATACCTGAATCTGGTCTCTTTCCTGAGATCTACTCCTATATTTTCAAGTGCTTGGTAAACATTTAATTAACAGTTTCACACTGATTCATGTATTCATTCATTCACAGTAGTCTAGAATAGTCTAGAAAAATTGTTCTACTTGCTGAAGTCAAAATCTTTATATGCACCCTGAGTACCATTCCTTCCTGTATCTACAGCATAATGCTCACACTAGAAACTCCACTCCTCTTCTCTTTAACCTCTCCCTACTTAATGGTTTCTTCCTTCTACTTATAAATATGCCCATGTCTTCCCCAACTGCACACCTAGGCAATAGAGTGGACAGAGTGCTAGATATGAAGATGGAAAGAACTGTAGCTCAATCCTGCCTGAGATTGGTGAATAACCCTAACATAAACAAGTATCTAATTCTCTGTTGCCTCAATTTCCGCTTCTATAAATAAAAGCACCCATCTCCCAATGCTATAAAACAATATTTTGTAAGGTATTTTGCAAACCTTTAAGTAATATAAATATGCCATTTGTTGTTATGCTATTACATAATCCCATAATAAAATCTCCCAAACAATCATATGATCTGGCCATACCCATGTGCTATCATATTCTCCCTTATTTTTTTTGCCCAGAGAAAAGTAGTATGAGGAAAGGCAGAGAGGTGGCTCAAAATAATGGGGTGTCTACAATGTTAGGTTGCAGAATAAGAACAGAATATGTCACAGTAAACAATATTTTCACAGCTATCTGGACCAATACATAAGTATCCTCCAAAATCCAGCCTTTCCTAGAAATTAAGATTTCAAATGAAAGAAAATCTAATCCACTTCTGCTCTAACCATTCTCACTATTCAAAAAGTTTTTTCTTACATAATAAGGATTCCCATTCTACCCATGTCACAACCACCCTAGATTTAGTATAATATATTTGGCAAAATTAGAATTCTGTAAATATCATCCTGTGTTTTGGTTTTTTCCCCCTACCAAGAAACCAGGGATATATAATAATTTAAAAAGTGAAGAATATAAGTGGGAAAGAAAAACAACAAAATAACAACTAGTATTTATATAGTTCTTTAAAGTTTACAAAATACTTTATGAATATTATTTTATCCTGCAACCCTCCTGGAGGATAAATATTGTTACACCCATTTTCCAACAGAGGAAACTGAGGGAGCCAGAGAATAAGTCATCGTGGATTAATAAAGTTAGGGTATCAGGACTTCTGGGGGTGAAGCCAAGATGACAGAGTAGAGAAGTGCCTCATCCCACCCCTCCGATTCAAATTCTGAAGTGTTAGAGCCAATAAAAGGTCAGACTAGAGCATTCTTCCAGCCCAACACAACTCAGAAGTTTGGAAAAAAAAAGATCTATGCATTGTGATTAGAAGCAGGCCCAAAGCCCATGGGCATATGATGCCACTAGAAATAAAAAAATAGCAGCCATTTCAGGGTGTTCAACCATTCAGATATGCTAACACTGAAAAGGGAATAAAAAGTGGCTTGGCAACTACACTGTCTGTACCCACTTCTAAGTCACAGTTCAAGGGCATAGAGGAACACTTGATCAACAACGATACTGTATGAGGATGTATTCTGATGGAAGTGGATTTCTTCAACAAAGAGAAGATCTAACTTTGTTTCAATTATCAATGATGGACAGAAGCAGCTACACCCAAAGTAAAAACACTGGGAAATGAATGTAAACTGTTTGCATTTTTGTTTTTCTTCCCGGGTTACTTTTACCTTCTGAATTCAATTCTCCCTGTGCAACAAGAAAACTGTTTGTTTCTGCACACATACATTATATCTAGGATATACTAGGACATATTCCTAGGACATATATATATAGGACTGCTTGCCATCTAGGGGAGGGGGTGGAGGGTGGGAGGGAAAAATCGGAACAGAAGTGAGTGTAAGGGATAATGTTGTAAAAAAAAATTACCATGGCATGGGTTCTGTCAATAAAAAGTTATTATAAAAAAAAAAACATACCAATTAAAAAAAAAAAAAATTGTTCTGCCTCAATCCCCCTGGTTGCAACATCACCCTTCTCTCCTAATCATTAGAACTGATATAATTTAGGGCTGGCTACACCAAGATTATAAACTGTAAATGTTTAATCCAGATAAGGAGAAAGACCTTCTATCTTAGACATCATGACCCCAGACCTTCCATACTTATCAGAATGTCCGGTGCCTCCCCCACCCTTTCAGAACTGGATTGATAGTCCTTTCTGCTCTCTGTGCTCTGACTCCGCCCTTGCCTTGGTCTACCCTGGTAGTTTGGAAGTGTGTGTGTGTGTGTGTGTGTGTGTGTGTGTGTGTGAGAGAGAGAGAGAGAGAGAGACACTGAGAATTCACATTCCCTACTGGATGCTTTGGACATCAGCCCTAGGGGGAACATGCCCCCAGTACAATCTCTCCCTCTCAAATAAAATATTAAAAACTCTCTAATTTCAATCTTGCCTCAGTTTCTCTGGCATTACAGTAGAAATGCCAAAATGGAAACTCAGGAATATAATAGCCAAATTCCAGAATTCACACTCAGAAGAGAGAGCAAAAAATATCATTCAAATACCATGGACCCAGTCAGAATCATACAAGATTTAGTAACCATTACATTAAATGAGCAAAAGGCTTGAAATATCTTTCAGAAGGCAAAAGAACTGGGGTTACAACCAAGAATAAAATACTTCAAGGGAAAAGCTGGATATTTAAAGATATAGGGGATCTTCAAAAGCATATCTAATGAAAAGACCAGAGCTTGAATAGAAAATTTAACTTTTAAATACAAGATTCAAGAGACACATAAAAAAGTAAATATGAAAGAAAAATCATAAAGGACTCAATAAGGTTAAACTACCTTTTTATATGGGAAGAAGATATATGTATTTTCTAAGAACTTTATCATTATTAGGGCAGTTACAAGAACTCTATATCTACAAAGAGGGTGTGGGGAGCTACTGGATTATGTTGGAATTATTTTTTTTCTTTTTAAGGGATTGGCCAGAAAAGGTTGAAGGGAGAAGAATAAGGAATTATCTTACATAAAAGAGGTATGCAAGCAAGAGCTCTTTCAATAGAGGGGAAAACTGGGATGGAAGTATATCAATGCATGAACCCTCTAAATTCCCATCTAAATTGATTCAAAAGGAGAAAAGCACACACACTTAATTGGTAAAAGAAATCTATTTTGCACAATAGGGTAGTAGGAGGGGAAAGGAATATGAGAAAAACGGTAGCATTATAAAAGGGAAAGCAGAAAAGAAGGTAGTGGTTAAGAAGAAAAACAGATTTTAGAGGAAGGATGTGATAAAAGGAGAACGAGAAGGATAAACAGGAAAAAAATAGAATGGAGGGAAATGCACAGTTAGAAATCATAACTGAATGTGAATGTGAAAAACTCACTCAAAAGACATAAGTGGGAAGTAGGATAAATTAGAAATCAGAATCCAACTCTATGTTTACAAGAAAAACACTTGAAGCAGAGGTACAAAAGAGAATTAAAATAAGGGGTTGGAGCATAATCTATTGTCCTTCATTTGAAATAAAAAAGGCAGGGGTAACAATCAGACAAAGCAAAAAACAAAAACAGATGTAATTAAAAGGAATTAGCAGGAAACCACAAGCAACCAAGTAATATCAATACTAAACATATCCAATGAATGGTATAGCATTCAAATTCTTAAATGAAAAGTTAACTTAAGGAGGAAATAGTAAAATTAAACAAGTGGAGAACCTCAATTTCCACCCTTCAGAGCTAGATAAATCTAATGATAAAATAAGAAAGCAGTGAGGGAGATAAACAGAGATTACCTTAGACAAGTCAGATATGATATCCCCCTGGAGAAAATTGAATAGAAGCAACATGGACTTATAACTTTTTCTCACTGTACACATCATCTTCACAAACCTTGACCATTCATTAGGGCATAAAAACCTCTCAACCAAGAGCAGAAAAGCAGATATATTAGTGTAGCCTTTTAAAATCATTATTTAATAAAAATTACATTCAATAAAGGATGGGAGAAAGCACAGATTAAAAGCTGATCAGAAACTAAAGAAACCAATCTTACAGAATGACTGGGTGAAAGAACAAAATCATAGAAATAAAATTTCATTAAGAGAATGACAATGAGAAAATACTCAAAAAATCTGTTGGATACAGACAAAGCAGTATTTAAGAATAAAATTTATATACTTAAATGCTTACATCAATAAAGATAAAAGCAGATCAATAAATTAGGTATGTAATTAAAATAAACTAGAAAAATAACAAATTAAAAATCTCCAATTAAACATCAAACTTTAAATCAAACAAGAGATTAAAAAAACTGAAAATAAAAAAATTTGAATTACTAAATAAAACTAAACGCTGGTATTTAAAAAAAACAATAAAAAGAAAAAAAAATTGGTTAATTTTATTTTTTAAAGCAAAAAATTTTTAGAATAAAAAAAGAAAAGGGTAATCAATAAAGATGAAATTAAATTAAGACTTATTTTACTTGTATAAAACAGACAATCTAAGTAAAACTGATGAATATTTAACAAAAATCTAAATTGTTTAAATTACAGAAAAGGAAATAGAATAATTAAAAAACCCAACCTTAGAAAAAGAAACAGAAGAAACCATCAATGATCTCCCTAAGGAAAAAAACCTCCAAACCAGATATATTTACAACTCTATTCAAGGAAACAATTGAGGAATGATTAATTCCAATACTATGGAAATTATTTTTAAAGAATAGGTAAAGGAGTAGTAGCAAAATTTTTTAAAGATACAAATAAGATTTTGATATTGGAACCAGGGAGATCAAAAACAAAGAAAACTATTGACCAAATTTCTTAAGTATCATTGAGGAACAAATCTTAAATAAAATACTAATAAGGGGATTGCCTGAATTACATCACAAAGATCACCCATCATTACTAGATGGGATTCATACCAAGGATGCAGTTTAGGAAAACTATCAGCATAAATGACAACATAAGTAACAAAAACAACAAAAATCATGTGATTATCTTGATAAATCCTGAAAAAGCCTTTAACAAATTACAATACCCATTTCTATTAAAAACTTCATTAAGCATAGGAATCAAGGGAGTCTCTTAGAATGATAAGCTCGCTCACTCTCTCTCTCTCTCTCTGTGTGTGTGTGTGTGTGTATAAAACAAAGAACAAGCATTTTCTATAATGACAATAAACTTGAAGCCTTCCTACAAAGCTCAAAAGCAAAGATGTCCAATATCAGCACTAATATTCAACACTTAGAAATGTTAAGATACAGCAATAAGACAAGATAAAGAAATTGAAGATTAAAAACAGGCAACAGGTAATATTAGAGAAAGCAAAGATGTCCAATATCAGCACTAATATTCAACACTTAGAAATGTTAAGATATAGCAATAAGACAAGATAAAGAAATTGAAGATTAAAAACAGGCAACAGGTAATATTAGAGAATCCTAAAAAATCAGCAAAAAACTACTTGAAACAATTAACAACTTTAGCAAAGTTACTACTGGATACAAAATAAACTCAGGAACATCATGAGCATTTCTACCAACATTACCAACAAAATCCATCAGGAAGAGAGAAATTCCACTTGAGATAACTATAGACAATATAAATTAGTTGAAATTCTATCTGCCAAGACAAACCCAGGGATTATATGAACACAACTACAAAACATTTTTCACAGAAATACAGACAGAATTAAATGACTAGAGAATTATTAATTGCTTATGGGTAGACTGAGTCAATATAAGAAAAAATAACAATTCTACCTAAGTTACTTATTCAGTGTCTTTTAGACATGAAGGGTGATATCATAAGCAACAGGAAAAATTATCTATCAGATTCATGGATAAGAGAATAATTTATGATCAAACTAGTCAGAGAGGATTGTGAGAAATAAAAGGTATTTCCGATGATATAAAATTAATGTTTTGAACAAACAAAACTAATGTAGACAAAATTTAAAGCAAAACAAAAAAGTGGAGGAAATTATTTTTGTGTTTCTCTGATAAAGGCCTAATTTCTCAGATATATAGGGAACAAAGCCACAGTTACATAATAAGAAAATAAAATTTTTTTTAAAGTATTTCAGGCCAGATTTGAACTCTAGTCTTCTTGAATCCAAATTGAGCACAAAATCCACTGCGCAACTTAAGTTCTCTATATAAGGCAAAATAAAAAATTACAATTATCCTCTATCATCCTTATTCATGAAGAGTAAAATCTCTCACAAAATCCTACACTACTGGGAAAAAGAAATGCTACAAATAAACCTATCTCCCCTCATCTTTTTACATTCTAAGGTCCAGCCAACTCTTACCTTTGTCTTTGTTCTTGAGTGTCTCTAGGCCTGTGCAGTACAGTGTATGCTCTAAGAATATACTTTCTCATATCTTTCTCTTACAGATTCTCTTTGTTTCAAGATTGCAGGTCAGTTAACATATACTATACAAAGCCTTTCTTGCTATCATGTATTTAACTATTTTGAATTTATTTTGTACAGATTTATTCTGTTCATAATTTATTTTAATTGGAAGGTTACTCTAAGAACAGCTATTTTAAGAAAAGTATCTAGGTAAGTTATATATGTATTTCCCCTAGGCTTCACTCCTGACTCTCTCCTATCTTCAACTTCTTAACACTTTTAGGTGCCGTCTTCTATATTTGAATGTAAACACTTAGGTAAGACTTACATCACACACACACACACACACACACACACTCACACAATCTAAGATAAAGGAACATAAGCCCCTTGAAAAAAGCTTACTTTTTTGGCTTTCGAACCACAGTATGCAAGTTTTGTCTCTGAGGAGATAATAATGCCTTGTTCCTATGCAAGTGTATATAACTTGTGCTTATTTCCTTTTCTATTCTTAGAATTCTCCCAGTTTCAAAGAAAATCCCCTCGAATTCATAGCTACCATGTGCAGGAATAATGAATCCATTTTAGTCCCATTTATATATTGAAATTTCCTGGAATCTTGAGAAGGCACTTCTCAATATAAGAGAAGAGCCTTTGCTGTACTCATGTGCAAGTCAAAGGTCTATATCCCACTGACAAAAGACACAACAACATTTTTCCTACTAGATTTTATCTTCTTATACACTTGTTCTAAATGTCTAAACTATCAAGACCTTTTCAGAGCCTGATTTTCTTATATGGATTAGTTATATTCTCTATTGCCATGCCATTTGCAAATGTGACACATTATTTGGTAGGTAACTGAATATCACTTAAAACTTCTGAACTTTGAATGTGAATAACAAGTGAAACATATATATAAAAGAAAAGTGGCCAAAAAAAAGTTGAAAAAAACTATGGGTAATTAGTTTGAACAGGAGAGAGAATTAAAGTAAAAGGGGAATAGAAGTGAGAGAAAACTATGATAGCTACCTTAAAGTAATTGATGAAGTGTGAAAGAGGAATTGGATTTTTTTGTTTGGTCCCAGAGGCAGACCTATGAAAAAAAAATAGCAAAAACTGGAGATTTTTGCATTACATATGGAAAAACCTCTTGACAATTAGATTATCAAAAAGTAAAGTGAATTACCTCAAGGATGAAGGTTTTTCCACACAGAAAACTCTCAAAGACTACTGTTCAGGAACTGATTATTCTAGATAAATTCTAAGGTCAATTTCAGCAATGTGATACTATGATTACAGCTATACAATAGAACTTGCACTACACTGGCAATTTTAATTGTGGATACCCAATGTTAACTTACTGTTCAGCACAAGCCTTGTCATCTTACTAACCTAAAATCTATTATACTTTAGTAGCCTAAAATACAACTAAAATATTTCCTTAAATTTTCTTATAACCCAAGAATTTTTAAAATTTATAAGAGAAGGCTATGTTTTAATATTTCCTTTTCTTCATGTCATAAAATTCAAGAAGCAAGAAAGGTACTCAAAAGTAAGATTTTTTTTGTTGTTGTTTTCTGACTTGAAAATAAAAGGTTCTGTGCAATTTAATTTTAGACATTCAAGTTGGTTCTCCCATTACTTTTCTATAGCCATTTATGCTTTTTTTTTTTAAACAGGTCTAAGGCACAATTAGATGCTGATGAAAATACAATAACTATGCAGTTTTCTTTCAATACAGAAATAGTAATGATAGATTTTAAACATGAAACATTTTTCTAATATCAAGAAAATTATTGTAGACAAGGGTTCTTTACCAATCACATATAGTAGAAAATAAAGATTGTTAGGTAGAAAAGAAATTATCTCTAAATAACTTCTTTAGGCTTCCTTTTACTTAATGTTATATAGTTTCAAAAAAATAAAATCTACTTCGGAAGAAAATGTTAAATGTTACCATTTCAAGCTGTTTTCTCAATAATTTACACTACTTAGCAAACAAAAGAGATTTGCTTTTTGAAAGGAGAGTATTTTGATTGGGAAAGACATAAACAACATAGTTATACTATGGCTTACAAAGAATTTATAGCACAAAATGCATTATAAAAAGTCTAAAAGGAAAGATGGTATAAAAAAACCACAACTACAAATAAAGATAAAATTTTAAGCCTAAACTTTAAAACTCAAAACTTAATATTGTTGCTCTAAAATTATTGATAGGTCTAGAAGGAAGTTACATGGATAATTAAGAACCTTTGCTCTACACTATTTTATTTGGTGATCTCATCAGCTCTCAGAGGTTTAATTATCATCTCTATGCTGCTGATTTTCAAATCTATATATCCAGTCCTAATTTCTTTCCTTGTAGTATTCTTGTTTGGTTTTTTTGAAGGTCTCTAGACCAGCCTTGGTTTCAGTTCAGTAATCACCACCAGAATAAGCCAGGGATAAAGTCCACATTCTTTACTGTCTCCTTGCCTGGGGCTGGGCAGCTTTCTGGAGAGCCTTTCAGACTGGTCTTGGTCTCAATGAGGGAAGTGCAGGAGGCCAGCCACTATGGTGGTGTGAGATGAAGTGCATCTGTCTCTGAGTCTGTCCTAGTTTATATGTTCTATTTTAATTACATTATCATAGGTGTGAATCTTGTAGAACTATATTAAATATTAAGTACATGTATTGAACTAGAGAACTATTAAGCACCATGCTAAACTAGATAACCATCTTATCGATTCCACTGACTTAACACCTTGTAAGAATCCTTGTTTCAAGTACAAAAGTTCTGGCCCATAACATTTCCTGATCTCCAGTCTCATCTTCTAAATTGATGCCCCTAGCATCTTAAACTCAACATGTTCCAAACTAAACTCATTATCTTCCCCACTCTTTTGAGAAAGCTAGATGGCACAGTGGATGAAGTAAGGAAGAGCTGAATTACAATCTAGAGACAAACACTTAACTGTGTGACCTTGGGCAAATCATTTAATTTCCTTGGGCTTCAGATTCTACAACTGTAAAATGAGGATAGTAACAGAAACAATCTTACAAGGTTGTTGTGAGGATAAAGTGAGTTAATATTTGTAAAAAGCACTTAATATAGTGCATGGCATATACAAGACATTATGAAAATCCTTTTTCTCTTCCTCCCCTCAACTTTCCTATTGCCAATCAATGATAACCCTCCACCTTCTCAAATAGCAAATTTATAATTTTGACTTTTTTTTATTTAAAGTTTTGCGTTCCAAATTCTATTCCTTCCTGCCCATCTCTATCCCTAAGACGATAAGCAGATATGTTATATATGTGCAATTTTTTTACCTTAACATGTATTTTATTTTATTATTTATTAAATCTTTTTATTTTCAAAACATATACATGGATAATTTTTCACCATTAACCCTTACAAAACCGTGTGTCCCAATTTCTTCCCCCTTCCTCCCACACCCTTCCCTAGACGACAAGTAATCCAATATATGTTAAACATGGTAAAAATGTGTTAAATCCAATATATGCATACATATTTATACAATTATTTTGCTGTACAAGAAAAATCAAATTAAAAAGGAAAAAAATGAGAAAAAATAAAATGCAAGCAAACAACAGAAAAGGAGTGAAAATGCTATGTTGTGAGATCCACACTCAGTTCCCACATCCTCTTTCTGGGTGTAGATGGCTATCTTCATCATAAGATGATTGGAACTGGCCTGAATCATCTCATTGTTGAAAAGAGCCACTTGACATGATTTTGACTCTTCTGTATACAATCCACATTTTGTTCCCCAGTCTTTTTAAAATGTTCACAGAATCTCTTTCATAGGCCCCCCCAGCGGGACTTCCCTATTACCTCACTTTTAGATTAATAAAATAGTCATTTGGTCAGTCTCCCTGCCTTATATTTCTCCCACTCCAATGCATCCTCCACTTATCTGTCCTAAAGCTAAGATTTCACCACATTACCTTTCTCTCCCTCCACTGTATAAATTCCCATAGTTCCCTACTGCCACAAACAGGGAGAAAAATGTAAAATGCTAGTTGGCATTTAAAGCATTTTGTAATCTAGTTTCTTCCTACTTTCATGATGTTCTTACCTTTTTCTTTTCATCATGTAACACAGGGATCACCTAACTCCTTGCTAATCCAAATTGGTCTCCTTGCTGTTCCTCACACAAAACATTGTCTTTTTTTTCAATGGCTGTCCTTAATTCCCAAAATGCTCTTCTTTCTTGTCTTTCTCTCCTGGCTTCCTTCAAGATTCCTCTCAGATACTAGTGTGAGAGGCTGAGATTCTGGTTCTTCCTCTCCCTCTTAATGCCTTCTCCCAAAGATTACTTCTTATTTATAATGTACATATTTTGCTTACATAAAGATGTTAGCATGTTGCCTCCCCTGTTAGAATGTGAATCCCTTGATAACAAGGACTATATGTTTACTTCATTTTGCATCTTCAGCACAGTACCTGGTAGATAAATGGTTAAGAAATGTTTCTTGACTATCTGACTGACAAAGAATTTAAAGCAATTAGAACTTTACAAATTTGTTTCAGTTTATAAAACTTCTTTGTTCAAAAAATTTTGAATTGAATTTCTTTTCATATCTAGTTTAAAAGTCAAGTAGGTATAGTTAAAGAGATAATACTGTGCTTCTTATAAACTATGATATGGGAGAAAACACTTTATGGCAATGATCATTTGGTATTTCAGTAACTAAATTCTCTCAAATTAAGTTCAAAGCACATGCAACAACCAGTGAATTTTACTACATAGTGTATGTGTTCTACATTAGTTAAATAACAATGCTAATTAATTTATTAAAGAGATATTTTTTCCCAATTTTATCTCACTATTCTGTGATTTTGTCAATGTGACTACTTTATCTTACCACCAACACCATGCAACTTATCTATGATTTGTCACTTTTCAAGAGGTGTTATGTTCAAAAAACATATCACTCTGCCAAATCCCCCTCACCCTCCAAAAAAGACTAGGGAGGGTCAGAATGTAGTTAAGTTGGACTTTGAAGACAAACTCATAATTCATCAATAGGTATATACCACAATAGATTCCAACTTGGTATTTTATACCAATGTTTACATTTTTTGGGCACAGCTTTTGATATAATCTAGAATCACATCTATGCCTGAATGAGAGACTGGAGAAGAAAATTTTTAAAAGGTTTTAAAATTATATATCATCCTCAATTTAAATATGTTGTAATCTTTGGGTTCACTGGAATAAAATTTTGTTTTTTTTGAAACTAAGAATTCATCTGATATACAGTAAATTTTGTTGAAAAATCTCTGATTCTGATTGTATTTTTACTTTTTAAATATTTTTTCTGTTGATTTTATTGTAGCGAAGGACAGAAGACTAGGTATAGGCTCCTTTTTTATTGGTTCTTATCATTCTTAAGGAATAAATAGTCTTAAGAAAATTGACAGATAGATTATAAATCGGTCCCTATGATTTTCATTTGTTTCTTCCACTTAAAACAGAGAACTCATTTAAAAAGTCAACACAGCCAGTGCTATGGAAGTGGTGAGTTCTCAAAGCCCACCTTTCAAATGCTGAATCTCTTCCTAAGACCAACTTCTATGTCCAGAGTTGGGTACATGCTTTTTTTCTACCTTTTTATCTCTACTACTCCCCATATAGTGGCTAAATGAACTATTATAATAGATTAGTTTTACATAAGAGAAATAATGAATTAATACAAAAATCTGGCAGTAAGCAAGACATTTAATGGGAATAGGAACAGATTTAATGCACAGACATCTTTTTTTTTTTTTTTTTAAATCTTTAAATTGAAGCAGATGACCTCTGAAATACTTTCCAACTCTGAAATTCTGTCACACTTTGGTAGATTATTATCAGCTTTTAAAGTTGCAATTTGAGTTTAATAAAATGTAATCAATAGAAAGGGAACAAAACAATCTATAGAACAATGCTAAGGAAGTAAATGTCAAAACAAAAAAACCCCAAAAAACCCTAACCCTAATAGTCAAATAATAGGAACAGGTTATATAATCCTAAAAATATAAGCGGCAGAATTGATAAGTATAAAAAACTACAAATGCTTTCTTACAGTATAGCATAATCTTATTTTGCACCATAAGAATTCCCAGACTGCGTTATACCCAATACTTGAAGATAGACCCTAAAATGATCTATGTAGAGATGATAGAGATTGCTCTATGTAGCATTCTTTCTATGCAGAATTCCTCTTCATGACATATCTGATAAATGGTTAACCAGCTTTAAAGTCTTCAAATGAAGGGAAATAAGTCAAAACTCTTGTTATAATAATGTACCCTAACACAGCTCAAAGACAAGAGAGAAAGAGGAAAGAATAGAGCAGTTAGACTAGTCATAATAGTCATACTATAAATTTTAAGTGTCATTGAAATATTAGATTACTCAATGAAAAAAGATGATAAAAAATGGTATTAACAGCTAATGCCTGAAGTTGGAGCTCCATGTACTGCCTACTGTTTAATCACTAATGAAGAAGAAACAGAGAGTTAGAAAGTATGACTTCCCCATGGTCATAGTTAATCAAAAATTACCTTTGCACTGACTCTAAATCCAGCACTGCACTCATTTGTCTATCACATTTTCGTAACAAATAATTTTCCAAACTCTAGTTGAATAGTCAAAATAATGTAAAAAACTGATGGATTTATAGTTCAATTAAAGAAGTTAAAAAGCTTCTCTATATAATTTATTAAATGCCTAACAAGTGCTAAGCACTGTGTGAAATGCTGGGGATATTACCAAAACAAAAAACAACCACTACCAAAAACAAACAAACAAACAAACAAAACAATAAACAAAAACTAGTCCTGGCTCACAAGCTGCTTAGTCTCATGAATTCCCTGCTACCCTTCCAAAAAAGAAATTTTATTTATGGCCTTTACTTTGGATCAAAGAATGCTGAAGTTACTTTTTCCAGTCACAACTACGTTTAAGTATGTAACTTTCATATCTAAGCTTGACAAATAAGTTTTGATATGCAGTCCTATCCTTCTTCTTCCTTTCATAGCAAAATCCAAATTGACTTTGCCTCAAAACAAAGAGAATAAGAATAAGAAAAATACCATGGGGGAAACTGACACCCAGAAGAATGGTAAGATATGGAACCATGGAAGAGATTTTGAGGCAAATTGGGGGAAGAGGGAACTTACCAATTAAAGAGCATAGGTCAATAATGAGTTGTAGGATTAGGGATAGAAGAAAAATTCTACCATGGGTCAATATCTTATCACTGAAGGCACTGGTATTTTTTAAGGATAATGCACACAAAAAAAAAAGAGGGGGGGGGGCAAGATGTACAAAGCAACAACATAAACTGTTTAGGAGAGAATTCAAAATAGGCATTTCAAATGTTTTAATTCACTAAGGTATATAGTCAACATTACTAAAGTACAAGTGCCATGAATCAAAGAATAAACAGAATAAATATGACAGAATAAATAATACAGAGAATGATGGAAACAGATCTATTCTAGAAAAAGAAACAGAAAATGAAAAATTTAAAAGTAATGAAAATAAATTGGAGAAAAAAGTGGTATGAGAATACCACTTGATTAACTGGAAGGAAAAAATGTGGGGAAGAATTAAATAACTACAAAAAAAAATCCATAAAAGAAAATAAATTAATATGCAAAATTCCAAAACCAGAGAAAAAGGTAACAAGCAGAATGGGGAGGAGGAAAAGTGGTTAAATAGGTCAAGGAAAAAAGCCAGAGGATCTTTTTACTCTGCACAGTAAACAGGGGGTACTCTCTAAAATAACAAAACAAAACAGGAAGAATTAGATGAGAATTTGGGAAACACTGGAAACCTAGCAAGGAAGTCTGATGAAAGTAATAAGCAAACAGAAACTATGATAGAATCTCTCTGCCAAAATCAAAGCAGGTGATAAATTTCCATCTTTCTTTAATAGTGAAACATTCTTCAGAAAGCAAAGAAGCAACAATAGGAACTGTAATTCTGAACCCAATCTTGACAAGGTCAAAGACTTGTAAATGATAGAAAACATGGGGGAAAGCAACCACTCCATCACAAACTCTGTGATAGTCTGGAATTTGAATGCTGGATTTGAGAACACATTTTAAAAGGCTTCAGGAAAAGAAGTACATTCCAGTGACCTAAGATACTTTAGGGGAAGTAAGCCTAAGAAATGTTTAAGCATAAAATTCTGAAAAGATAAAGAGAAAGGGTTCTGGTGACGGACAAAAATGGAACCTGATGTTGCCACACAAAAAACTCATTATAAAATTCATATTTATGAAAGAGATGTAGAGTAAAAGGAAGCAAGGACAGGAAAAAGATGAATAAAAAACACATAGCACTGTGATGAAAAATTCCTATCAAGAACAATACAGACCAAAAAGAATAAGGGTAGGTAATGAATAAACAAGAAGCACTTGGCTAAATTGGGAATAACCAAAAATCGAAGAAGGGTTAAGACTAGCACTAGAACTTGAAGTAAAAAATGAGAAAGAATTTGTGAGAAGGTTGAATTACCTAATTTTTATTTATCTCCTGTTTTCTCATCTATGATGAAGGATCCCTGGACTGAGGGAAAAAAAAAAAAAAAAAGGATAAACATGTTTTGTTTACCTATGAGTGTTGCCTACATATGAGTATGAAGAATTTTGGATCACAAATTGCTCAAGAATAATTGGCAGACATTCTGGAGAGCGATTTGGAACTATGCTCGAAAAGTTATTAAACTGTGCGTACCCTTTGATCCAGCAGTGCTACTACTGGGCTTATATCCCAAAGAGATTTTTAAAAAGGGAAAGGGACTTGTAGGTGCAAGAATGTTTGTGGCAGCCCTTTTTGTAGTGGCCAGAAACTAGAAACTAAGTGGATGTCCATCAATTGGAGAACGGCTGAATAAATTGTAGTATATGAATGTAATGGAATATTATTGTTCTGTATGAAATGACCAATAGAATGATTTCAGAAAGGCCTGGAGAGATTTACATGAAGTGATGCTGCGTGAAATAAGCAGGACCAGGAAGTCATTATATAAACAACAAGATTATACAATGATCAATTCTGATGGACATGGCCCTCTTCAACAATGAGATGAACCAAATCAATTCAACAGAGCAGTAATGAATTGAACCAGCTACACCCAGCAAAAGAACTCTGGGAAATGAGTTTGAACCACTACATAGAATTCCCAATCCCTCTATTTTTGTCCGCCTACATTTTTTATTTCCTTTACAGGTTAACTGTACAATATTTCAAAGTTTGATTCTTCTTGTACAGCAAAATAACTGTATGGACATGTACACATATATTGTATTTAATATATACTTTAACATATTTAACATATATTGGTCAACCTGCCATCTGGGGGAAGGAGGGAGAGGAAGGAGGGGAAAAATTGGAACAAAAGGTTTTGCAATTGTCAATGGCTGAAAAATTACCCATGCATATATCTTGTAACTAAAAAGCTAAAGTAATAATAATAATAATAAAAAAAGAATAATTGGCAAACACAAGGAAGATTTTGCCTTTGTGATGTGTTGCTTCATTTTCCATATAAGACAAGATATCCACTTTCTTAATCTATGTATCCTGGAAGTAGGTGACAATATAGCACATCACCTTTGAAAATTGTGTTATATTCAAAATTTATCACCCTTTGTGATACAAAGAAAAAAACAAATAATCTATTATTGGCATCATTTCTCTTTAAAAGAAATGATTACAGTTTGCACTCCTCTCCGTGTAGAACCCAGAGTAACTTTCATGATCAATCAACAAACATTTAATAAGAATATAAATTGGATTATATGCTAGCTATTAAGTGATTTTTAAAAATAGTACCTATCTCAAGCTGTTTATATTCTAATGCAGAGAAAACATATTCCTCCAAAGGTATTTAAAAAACAAATTAAAAAGTTAATTTTGCTGGGGGAAGGCAGTAACAATAGAGGAAATTAGGGAAAACTGATGTGCAAAGTGGTACTTTTTTTGGAAGCAAACTAGGGATTAAGCCATAGAGTAAGTCTTTGGTTGAGGGGTGGGGAGGGCCTCAATTTTTAGAGCTGGGGAGAATGTAGTCTAACCCCTTCATTTTATGGACAAAGGAATTAAAACCAAGAGAGAATAATCTAGTGGGTCAGTAAAGTAGGATGAAAACAATGAACTATGACTCTTAGGATAAATTCTTTCTACTATACCTCCTTAAATGTTGGAATCCTTACAGTGTTAATTCATTAGAGTTGACAGAGAACAATTATCTAATTTAGCATGGTACTTACAAATCCTCTAGCTCACTAATGTATTTAAGTACTCATTGGAGTTCACACTTTTGGGAGATTCACAAATCAGTATTCAGTATGAGATTTACAAATTAGAAACTGATAATCCCACTCTTGGATCCCATAATCCCACTCTTGGAGGAGGAGTCAACCTTTTACACAGAGCATAAATAGAGCTTCACTGAATCAGTCACACTCAGTTCAGAAGAAGCCCACTCTCGGAGGCGCAGCATTCATCCCATGTCACACCACCGTGGTGGTAGGCTCTTCTCCTTTGCTTCTCCACTGAAGATTCAGAGTGAAGGAGCATCAGTTCAGAACATTGTCAGGAGTCAGAGAGGAGCACTCTGGGAGACTGAGAGCCAGAAGCCCTCTCTTGGAGGCAAAACAGATTCATTCCAACTTTCACCTTGGTGCTAGCTGGAGATATTTGGAAGAAGAGAAGCTGAAGCTGACAGAGGCAAAAGATTAGTGGCAAGAGCTCTTGGAACCAAAGAAGGAGAGAGGTCTCTAAGAAAACTAACCATGCTATATTGAAGGACACAATAAAAAATTTGAAGTTTTAGCACCTGGCTGTGTTTGAGGTGATTATTACTTTTAACTGAAACTAAGGCTGCCTCCAGAAAACCTCCCCAAGAAACCTGCTCCCAGAGAGAACCATTATATTTTAAAGAAGAGAACACCACATTTTAGCTCCATGTGATCTAGAAAAAAGAGGTAACTAGAGTGGGCTGAATTCTTACACTAGAAATTACTAAATATGCTGACATAGGATTTTATTCAACATAAAGAATACCAAGGAA
>NC_045426.1:531892817-531895317 GCF_902635505.1 Sarcophilus harrisii | reverse complement strand
TGTACCCTTATTGACACTGTTAAGTGTCTGCCAAGTATTTCTTCTCATAACCTGCACTACTAGAGTTTACAATTTCATATTCTATGCTCACGGAATAGTTTCTGAGAGAATCAAATCATAGTTCTCTTTGATTTTATATCATTAACGCTCAGTTTTCTCTTTTAAGAGTGAATCAGTCATAAGATGAGAAATAGAAATCCACAAATAAACCAGAAACTTTATTATAATCAAAAGCTGCTAACCTGTATGCCTATTGCATATTTTAGCAGTGCTCCAAACAAGGAAGTAAGGAAATAAGTATTTAATAAGCACCTCTGTGCCTACTATGTAACAAGCAGTAAAACAGATTTAATCTAAGTTTGGCTTTCATTCTTTACCTTTGAAGAAATGACTTGATGGGACAGAAGTCAGGAGACAGATATGAAGACAGAGATTGAGAGAATGCACAAATCGTATAAACAGTTGGTGAATAGAAGCTGGAGTAGTTAGTGAGTAATTGAGTCATAACTTAGAAACCTTCAAATGGAAAAGAACAATATCATTTCTAGATTTTTTTAGTTTTAAAGAAGAGAAACTCACTATTTAGATATCAAACATTGATTTTTATCTCTATTAACATTTATGCTTTTGATCCCAACAAGTGTCTGGTGGCATCTATATGCATGTCTCTATGTAAATGTTCTGAGGGTGTGTAATTGTGAAAGGATTATGTTTGACAAATTAGCTTGCTTGATAATATTGTGATAACTGGAATGTGGTATGAGATGATAATAATAGGCTGGGAAGATAATCATTTGATTGAATTACCTGTGGAAAAATGTGGGTTTGAAATTGAAGTATGAAGAGAAATATTGAGGGACCATCAATGATGTCTTGCTTTCAATTCTTATAAACACATTTCATAGAAAAGTACAGATGTCCAGAAATGCCCTTATCCACTGCTTTGACAGGTCTTGGAGGTATATCTTCTTCCTTGTTTCACCACATTTTTTTTTTTTTTTTGTCATAAAAGAAATTAGTTGAAATAAATTCATTGACATGATATTTCCTAAGCCTAGGTACATAAATATAGGTAGAAAAAGAGCATGAAATCTTGTTTACATTTTGTGAAACTCCTGTTGCCTCAGGTTAATGAGTTATATTGTGTTCCTTAGGTAACATTGTTATAAATTTTATGTCCCCTTCTCTCCACTCACACAGTTCTCATTCTTGTCTGGACCTTGGCTATCATTTTCTAATTGGTTTCTATACCTCAAGTCTCTTCTCTCTTCAATCCATCTTTGAAAACTGTCAAAGTACAAATGATGTCATACTTCTAATTCACTAAATTGACATAATTCCATATTATTTCAAGAGTTAAATATAATTTTCTTAATTTCGCATTTAAAGGCATTTCACAACTTACCAGTTATCTTTAAAAGAACATAAACTAGACATAACTAGTGCTTGTTGATTGATTGAATAGAGCTAAGATGTAGGAGTCATGATTTGGAATTTGACACTTAAAGATCCCAGGCCTATTTTTTTTAAATATAACCAAATAAAAGATCATTCAAATATAACCCAGGTTTCCAGTTTCTGAATGAAATTGGAAAGCTTAATACATTTGTAAAATAGTTTATTTCAGTCATTTTTTTCGGTTGTGTCTGACTTTTTGAGACCTCATTTGGTGTTTTCTTGGCAGAGATTCTAGAGTTGTTTGCCATTTCCTTCAGAAGTTTATGTTCCAAATGAGGAAACCCAGGTAAACAGAGTTAAGTGACTTACCCAGGGTCATACATCTAGTACGTGTACAAGGCCAGATTTGAACTAAGGAAGATTAATCTTCCTGACATCAGGCTATGTGCTCTACTCAGTGAATGACTTAGCTTGCACAATTTATAGAGTTTATGCCATAATATAAATATTAATAGTTACCATTTATACAGTACTTTAAAATTTGCAAAATACTTTCTTTACATATGTTAGCTTATTTGGGCAACTAGATAGTGCTATGTATAGCATATCAGTTCTGGAATCAGGAAGACCCAAGTTCAAATTCAGCCTTAGACACTAATTAGCTGTGTGACTCTGGGTAAGTCATTAACCTCTGCTGATTCAGTTTCCCCCTCTGTAAAATGAGAATAATAAAAGCACCTACCTCCAAGAGTTGTTGTAAGGATAAAATGAGATAATATTTGTAAAAAATTTACTATAATAAACACTACATAAATGCTATTAACTATTTGATTCTTACAACAGTGTGAGAGGTAGGTGTTATTTTATAATCATTTTACAGAAGTAATTGAGTAATTGACAAGAGTTATTCACTTGATAAGTGTCTGAGGCAGCATTTGAACTCAGATATTCCTCACTTCAATTCCAGTAAAATCTATCAAAACTAAGAATTCTCTCTTTCTCTCCTTTCTTCTCTCTTTGTCTGTCTCTCTGTTTCTCTTTGTGTCTCTGTCTCTCTCTCTCTCTTTGTGTGTTTGTATGTGTGTGTCTCTGTATCTTTCTC